>NW_026057579.1:21931831-22214097 GCF_023721935.1 Panthera uncia | reverse complement strand
ATATATTTTTTTTTTTTTTTTTTTTTTTTTTTTTTACATTCAGAGGTAAAAATAAAGACACCAACACCAAGTGCCAGGTTTCCCTGATGGATGTTTGCTGGGTGGGGGAGACCAGGCTTTGGTCAGGCCACGCTCCCAGACCCAAAGTACTGTTGGATGGCTTTCTCATAAACACTGTTGGCAGCTCCAGGGACGGCTCTTTTGGTAAAAAGGATGTGCTGGAATGAAACATGGGCCTCCAGCCAAGCCACATTTCTTCTATAAAACAGAAAACATTCACGTGTCAGGATGCAAGGAGCCAAGCCCCTCCAAGAGTGAAGACATCCTCCTCCTCAGCACCTCAGGGGGCTGGGAAGAACAAGGCCGAGCTGGGCTTCGACCTGGGATGCCCAGGAGAGAGCAAAGAGCTAAGAACGCATGCCAGCTCCTGTGCCTCCTGGCCAGGCTTATATCCTCAGATTGGTCTAAACACCTGGCTCAGACACAAGTTACAGTGAGGCCCCTCCAGATTTGTAGATGCAAAGACACAAAGCACAAGTCCAGGGCAAGCGGCAGAACGCCTACCAGAGGCATTTAACAAGGGCCCCAGGCAGTCTTCTCATGAACACTCTTCTCACCACGGTCTCCCGTGCCTCGGTGGCAGGCTCTGGTGAGCTGTGTGGAAGCACTGAGTTCGAACATCAGTCTACACATGGCGCAGTCCCCAGGGCCCTCCTATGCAGAGCGTGGTCCTTCAGAGCAGCAGCCTCAGCAGAGCCTGGGAGGTGGTCAGAAACACACAACCTTGGCCCTCACCCCAGACCTGCTGACTCTGAATCTGAATGTTTACAAACGCCAGGTGATTCTCAGCCACACTGAAGGTTTGAGAGGCACTGCCCCAGGGGCTTCCTAGAACTTTCTCACAATAAGACAGGATACCTCTTTCAGAGCGCTGCCAGCTGAGGAGGATGAGTAGTCAGTGAAGCACGAAGTGATAGATAAAGTCCTCACACAGAGAGTACCCCCAGGTCACAACCCCAGGTTGGAGTTAAAGGCACTTTGGACAATATCACCACTGTCCCCAGGACGTGAGTCATCCCAGCCACCCAGCCTCTACCCTTCAACCTATAACCTCCCTGGAAGAGGGAGAAGCATCTGGTCACCCTTCACCCTATAACCTCCCTGGAAGAGGGAGAACCATGGAGCTCAAGCCCAGGGTGATGTAAGACCTCAAATGAGAGTCAAAGTCAGATCTGGGGCACTGTGAATTTCTCACTGGTTAGCCAGAGTTCGGCTTTACCTGATCTAGGGACAACAGACTCAGGTCCCTGGCAGCCTGGGCGAAGTTTGACATTAAAGACAGCTGTGTCCCTTGGGTGGCCATCGCTGTAGGGGCCACACTGCGGGAACACTGGCCCCGCACTGAGCACAACTCTCTCAGCACTCTGTCCTGTCCCCTCCATTGCTCTGGTCTGTTCACTGAATCTGGAGAATTTAATGAGCTCAGTCCAGGGCATATCACCAAGCTCCGCAGATAACTCAGTGCTGAACTCCCCTCAGGAGCAACAGAGCCCCACACACCAGCAAGGCTCACAAACCTGGGGCCTCCCTTGCCATCCAATGTGAAGGCAACACCATCACCCAGCCACCAGGGACCGCTAAGCACGACTGCGTGCCCACAGTGCCTCTCTGGGAGGAGCAGGGGTAGCATCACCTCCTGGTTTGGGCCCCCAACACCTAAGCCATAAGTACTATGAGTATCTCACTTTGTGCAGTAGGTGTGACACCTGGCAATGTCTGTTCTGCTACCTTAGCTGGTGCTTAGTGCTTACACCTTGTAAGAAAAACGGGAACAGAATTGTATTCGCTGTAGACACGCTATAGATGAGTGCTTTAGCGGGTTGTTGTTTGGCATCACACGCACAGATTGCAAGTTGCAGTTGTGGCCCGTAGCATCCATTTATCATCCGTCATGCCTGGAAACTAAAGCCCAGGGTGAGAAGGGACTTGGCCAAGTTCACATCCAAGTTCTGTTTTGTTTTTAAGGGCTGGAGCCGTCGTAGGGTTACAGCTGTTTTAAGTTGGGTTTTTTTTATTCAGCTACAATTACAATAGCAGATTACACTGTATGAAACCATGTAGCCTTGATTACCATTTTTTCCATGTGTTAAGGCAGACCTAAATGGCTTTCGGAAGAGATTCTCGGCCTTCCCCACAGGTACACCCTGGCTTATCTCCAAAAGGAGACACGAGAGCTTTCTTTTCAGGCAGGAGTTCTTGTAAGGTGACACGATTTTGACAAGAGTGTGTTAATCTTCCTCCCACCTTGGGTGACTGTTACACCTACCCACTTCCCCGTAACAGAAGATATTTGCACTCCTGGTAGTTGTCAGGGAACATAGCCTTGAACTTGGTGTCACTCAAATGTTTCAATTCTTCTTAGTTGGGTGGAATTGTGTTTAGAGAGTATTTCCCAAGGGAGGAATTGTGTTAGTTAAGATAATGCTAGCTACTCTATCAGATGAATCCCAAATTCTCAGTGGTTTGACACAATAGAAGTTGGTTCCTTGTGCATATCACAGTCCAAAGAAGGTTTTCTGGGTGGGTATGCTTCCACCATGCCTTCAGCACCCAGGCTTCTTCCTTCCTGTGGCTCCATCCTCCTCTGGGTCCTTACAGCCTTCTTTCAGTCAACAGATGGGCAAAGGGGTCATGCAGAGAACACATCCACTTCCCAAATTCTTCAGCTAAGAAGTGACACACAATTTCTGCTCACATTCAATGTCAGGCCACACCTGGTTGCAAAGGAAGCTGGGAATATTACTCATATGCCCAGGAGGGTAGGAAACAGGCTTTAGTGAACTCAAAGTAGCCTCTGTCATGGAAACACATTATTCTGAATCCCTTAAATTGACCCAGATTGAGCCAGTTCATCCACAAGATGAGTATCTGGAGAGCATGATGTGGGTTCCCACAGAGTAGCTTCTATAGAACAGCAAAGAGATGTGCCCCCAGTGTAAACACAGAGAAACACTGGGTGAGTGGGAAAGTGGGAAAGGATTTCACACCAATGTATTCAAGGGTCTGTTGAGGATGGCATCCAGGCCTGATGATGTTTCACTTCAAGAAGGAATCCAGAAATCCTCAGAGTGATGGCCTTTCCCAGTGCCTGCTTTGCTTTTATTTGGTTAGGCTATGACCCATATCATTCACTGTGCTTCCTTCTTTGCCTTGGCTGTTGGGAAGCTTAGACTCAGATCAATTACAAGTCATTTCTAGCAAATGTGTGATGCATTTTTTGAACCAAACTTACAAGTGGTGCCGTTCATTGTTCCTATTACTTCTCTGCCTCATTTCTGGAAGTTTTTTATGTATTCTTGCTACAATCCAACTATGTTTGTAAACTGTGTCTAGTTCACTTCAGGAATGCAATGGAATACAAGCAGATAAATAACAGAATAATCAACACAATACAAAAGCAGAAATTATGCAGGAGCTACTAGAGAAAGTTGGAGATACTTTCTTTTTCCCTCCTCTTCTTGTCATCATCTTGGCCTTACTGGTATGGTTGTTTCACCCATAGTGTCTCTTAATGAACAAATTTCTTTCCTGTGCTCTGGGCATCTATTGCACACTCAGGGTTGTGGCAGCCTTCACAAAGACACCTTCCCACTTTCAAACCAAACTCCAGGGGGAGCCTGTTCTAGGGGCTCGTGCTAGGGGCTCATTCTAGGGGATGGTAATCTTAGGTTGCTCTCTCTTATAAAGAAGTTCTGCTGTCATTAGTACATCACCCACCATGCTTCTTCCTGTGACCTTGAAAGACAGTGTGCCTTTGTACCCAGCAGTTGCTCTAACAGACCAACCTCCAATGCTTTCTGAATCCATGGGCATATTAGCAAAGGGTCAGCATAGCTTACGGTGAAGAGCAGAATGTAGAGAAGCACTATCCAATATGGCGGCCACTTGACACATGTGGCCACAAAACACCGTGAGGTGAGTCTGAATTGAGATATGCTATAAGTATAAAATTCATACTGTATTTTGAAGACTTAGTATGAAATAAAGAATATAAAATATCACATTAATAATGTTTAATATTTAACAGGGATTGTCACCTGATCTCTCACCACCAAGTCTCTGGATCGGAACCTGGTTATTAGGGTTTGGCCTAGTGCTCTGGAAGAGCCTGGGATTCACAGTACAGGGAGAAACTGGAGATTCAATACCTCTGCCCACAAGTTGTAGCCCCCAATCTAATGCACTCAGCTCTGAGACTCAGCCTAGAGAACAAAGACTTCAAGCTATCATTCACCTGCATTGCGTGGGCTTTGTTTTCAAGGACAAAAAAATATTAACTTAAGGGGAAAAGTCATTTTCATATTGTTCTTTAGTAAAAATTAAATCTTACCTCGAGCAACTTATCTTCCTCAAGCAGAGAAGTTCAATTGCCCACCCCCAGCCCTCTGGATAGCAACTAAGCAAGATAAAAATATTTTCTAGTTCAGAGATTATTTCAGTTATCACAGGCACTAAATAGATGGCAAGTGGGCAACTACCCACAGGTGTTTGTTCATGAATCCTGAACCTGTTACTTTGGAGAAACTGGGAGGGGCTTTTTAATAATTAAGCGACCAGTGGGTAAAAATGCTGAAAGTACATACAATAATGTCGAAGCCTAGAAGAGCAAGAACTTGAGCCATGTGAATCGGTGTATATGAGGACCAAGAGGCTTGCAACACCAATATAGGTCCTTTATCCTGATGAGCCAGGAGGAGACCCCACTTCCCGACAGCCCAAAGATGGGCATGTTCACGTAGCCCAACTTTAACTGCCAGGGTGTCTTCTCAACCCCCATTCCTTGCACCCTTCCTGGCCCCACATGACCTCCCCTTTGCCACATGACTTGGCCATTCACTCCTTAAGCACCCAGCCTTTCCCTGTGGGAAGCACAGTGCAGCCCACGCTCATGCATCCTTTCTTGGCTGAGTACATGTCTCACAGCACAGACCACGATCTAGTGCTTCTCAGCTTACACCTATTGATACTGATATTTCTCTCATCACTTCCATCCTATTGGTTCTCCAATTCCTTAATAACCCAACCTTCCAGGACTCCAAGAAGTCAATCCTTCAGAGAGGGGCAAAGATACCCCCAAAGTAGAGAAACTTAGAGAAGGATTCAGTAGAAGATATAAAGCGTTATGGTTATTTATATCCACAAGAAACCCATCTATTCATCATTGGAGTTGTATCCAAAGGTTCATGGACAGAATTCAGAGGGTCAATGAACTAAGACAGGACAAATGTCCATCTTTATTTATACTTCCTTCTAACTGGACTATAGCATCTCCTTCAATTAGGAACATGGGTAATAACCCACAGTAGTTTTAACAATGCCTATGATTTATCAACAGTAGAAATCAGATATTCTACTGTAGTATGATTGTTGCAGATTTCTCAAAATTCTATTTAGTACAGATATACGACTGCTATTAGAACTATAAGTAGATCTTGCTTTGTAATGAGTTAATAAAGCACATATATGACTATACCACATATCCTGTTTATCTATATTTTGACAATTGTGTTCTAATATTATCAGTTTCCTTTGTAATTCCATATATGTAATTTTGTGCACTTAAAAGCATTATTCTGGGGTGTGGGGGGCGCCTGGGTGGCTCAGCTGGTTAAGCGTCCAACTCTTGATTTCAGCTCAGGTCATGATCTCATAGTTCATGAGTTCAAGCCCCATGTTGGGCTCCACACCATCAGCACAGGGCCCCCTTAGGATTCTCCTTCTCTGCCCTTCTTCCACTCACATGTGCACACACGCACACACACACACACATACACACACACACGCTCTCTCTCTCTGAAAATAAATAAATTAAAAAAAATAAGATAAAAACATTATTCTGAGAATAAGTCCCAGCTACTGTAACAAAATGTTATAGCCTAGGAAACTTAGACAACAAACGTTTAGATCCCAGTCCTGGAGGCTCGGAAGTCAAGATTAAGGCATGGGCCAACTCAGTGTCCTCTGAGGGAACTCTTGCAGATAGCTGCCTTCTTTTTTTCTTTTTTTAAGTTTATTTATTTATTTTGAGAGAGACAGAGATAGTGCAAGTGGGGAAGGGGTAAAGAAACAGGGAGAGAGAGAGAATCCCAAGCAGGCTCTACACTGCCTGTGCAAAGCCTGATATGGGGCTTGAACTCATGAAACCATGAGATCATGACCTGAGCCAAAACCAAGAGTCGGACGCTTACCAACTGAGCCACCTAAGCTCCCCAAGATAGCCGCCTTTTTGTTCTACCCTCACATGGCAGACAGACCATCTGTCTCCTCCCTCTTCTTACTGGGGCACTAATCCTACTCATGAGGGTTCCACTCTCATGACCTAATTCCCTCCCAAAGGCCCACCTGCAGACACCACTATATTGGGGGTTGGTGCTTCAACACACGGATTTGAAAGATACAAACATTCATCCACAGCAAGTCCATAGGCCTCACTAGATGCCAGAGGAGTCTATGAAGAAAAGGGGAAAGATGGTTAAGCCCTGTGAAACATGCCTCCCTCCAAAGATTCCTGTGACAGCATCAGCCACAGGGTCTGGAACTGCAGCTCTCCAAGCATCTTGGTGACTTGAGTTCTCTCAGTGCCTCAAGAGGTGATAAATATTCATACTCATGTCAAAAGCAGCAAAAATCTCTAAAGATTTATATGCAGAGTGAGGGAGAGGGACTGAGAGGCCAGGAGATCTGGTCTCTGGAGCCCCTCAGAGCACTGTTTGGGGAACAGAGCTGAGCAGTCTCCACCCCCACTCTGTAAAGGCCCACCTGGGCCACGCACAAAGGTGAGAGGTCAGGGGGTACACCCAAAAGACCATCTCTCCAGAGGCCAAACCCACCCCCAAACACGTCTCCAGCCACGAGGCACCTGCTGACTCCAGATGATGGGGCAACTGCTTCATCCTCTCAGAAAAGGAAGGGGAAGGCCTTTTGTGAACATAAATCTAAACTGGGTGAGAGAGATTGTTAGCTCTGCCATTCCCTGCCCCTCGCACTAATTACACAAGCGCTCTGGGTTAATGAATTTGTAGGAGGGGACCATATTGCTGAGCGTACACTTTTTCTAGGTTTCAACTGCTCCACTTCTCAAGTTGAAATTACTTTGCAGCAACTTTTCTTTCTTTCTCTCACCTTTAACTCAAAGTCTGTTTGCATGTTTTCCTTTTGCAGCTTGGGGGAAAAATTTTTGAAAAGGGGGGAAAAAAAAGAAAGGTTATTTGATCCTTTGAAGAGAGAAATCCTGCTCATGGATTTTCTGCTTTTAATTCATTTGAGACAAACGGGTGATTGAGTGAACAGGATGGGAAAGGAGAACAACGCAAGGAGCAAGGGCTTTGATCTCCTGCAGGTGGAGGCAGGGCAGCTGCCCACCCCACCCCCCACTCTGTGTCTCAGGGTGGCCCTGACCCATAAGCCCTGGGAGACCCTTCCGCAGCTAGGCCATACCACCTGACCGGAGAACTCTGGGCTACAGGTTCTTAACACAGCCCAGAACAGGGGAAGCATGAGACTCAGCCAGAAATGCTCATGCCTCCCGGTGCTTACTGCCTCGGGCACTTTGATCAGAGGAATAAAAGCTGAGAACTAAGAAATCATTCTGAGCGAGCTGAGAGGGGAGAGCTGATAAACCAGGGAAATACTCTTTGTAACATGAGCTTGTATTTCCTCCTTCATCTCTAGGCATAAAGAGGGGAGGCAAAATATGTGGTCATCAATACTGGGTGATAAATGCTCAGAACTTCTGGGTCAGCTCAAGGGCTCACTCAAGCCTGCAAAAGAGAACACCTAACACCTAACACAGGGCAGGCATAGAGCTGAGAAAACGCACAGGCTCTTACTGCTGCTGCCTACTGCACAGCCCTCTGGAAATGCGTTCCTGATTTGGGGCACAGACAACATGCCAGCAGACTGTGAGGCTCATAGGTCAGGAACCGGACTCAGTCCAGCTCACTTTTAAAAACAAAAACCTTGGCACTTATTAGGTGGTGGGCATCGTTCTAGAAAAAAACTGGAGCCAAAGATGAGTGGGAGATGGGGTGTCCATAGACCCATAAACTGATAATAAGCTGTAAGTGCTATAAAAACTGTATTCACATGGTCAAGGACGGCAGAGTGTGAGTGCTTGATAAACTGGGAAGAAGTGATGTCTGGGAAGGCTTTGTTACTGAGGTGATACATAAGCTGGTTTTGATGAGCGCGTAGAAGTTTATCAAGCAAACATGGATGAAATGGAGCACCCGGGTGGCTCAGTTGGTTAAGTAGCCGGCTCTTGATTTTGGCTCAGGTCATGATCTGAGCGAGGTTCATGCATTTGAGTTCCGCATCAGTCTCTGCACTCACAGCACAGAGCCTGCTTCAGATCCTCTATCTCCCTCTCTCTGCCCTTCCCCAACTCATGTGCACATGCTCTCTCTCTCTCTCTCTCTCTCACACACACACACACACACACACACACACACACAAATAAATAAATGTTAACAACAACAAAAAAAAAAACATGCAGGAGAGTGACCTTCTATATCACAAAAAGAACACACAAAAAGACACGGAGATGTAAGATATTGAGGTGTGTTTGGCACCGAGGGTTGGCTTGAGTGTGATACCTGGGGAGGTGGGGAGCGGAGGCAGAAGTTCCTAGAGTCAGGTCACAAAAAACCTGTGCACCACCAATCTTGGTTTTCCTGGGATTTTCTCCTGGTGGAATTGTAAGGAGAGCAACATGATCAGAAGCACATGAGTGTGTATGTTATACACATGCACTTTGGCAGCTGAGCGAATCAGAGGGGTGTGAAATGCAATGTTTCCTCTTTGGACATGCTGATTTTAAGGCACCTCCAGAGAGACAAGCGGGGAGCGGTGGAGTGTGTATTTCACTAGCGCAGGGGTGGGGTCTGTGCCGGAGATGCCCAAGTGGGGCTGCCAGGCTAGCAGTGGGGGCTGAAGTCATGATGAGGAAGAAACAGACATCAGGCACCAACCTCCAGACTCTGTCTCAGCCAAATGGCTCACTGCTTTAGAAATTCCCAGAACATCATACTTAAAAGGTTCGGAGAGATTGTTCTCCCTCCTCATTTTGCAGATGAGGAAGCAGAAGGTTGGTGACAACTACAGCCCCAGATCTCTGGTCACCTGACTCCCACCACTGCTGCAGCCCTTGCCTGCCTGACGCTGCATCTAAAATGGGCCACATGGGGCACCTGGGTGGCTCAGTGGGTTAAGCATCTGACTTCGGCTCAGGTCATGATCTCATGGTTGATGGGTTCAAGTTCTGCATCAGGTGAGCACAAGCCCACTTCAGGTAAAACATAAGCTCTGGGTGAGCCCTGCTTCTTTTCTTTTCTTTTCTTTTCTTTTCTTTTCTTTCTTTCTTTTTTTCTTTCTTTCTCTCTCTTCCTTCCTTCCTTTTCTTTCTTTTCTTTCTTTCACTCTCTCAATCTTGCTCACTTGTACCCTCTCTCTCAATTAATTAATTAATTAATTAAAATAAAATGGGCCAGAGGTGGAAGGAGAAGAGGGAGATATAGAGGCAAGGTGACTAAGGTCAGATTCAAAGGGACTCAGTTGATGAGAGGGAGACAAAGGCTGTGAAGCAGATCCCAGGCATGTGGCTGGAGGAGAAGGAAGCTGTAGGTCCATACTACAGGGCCTCAACCCCTTTTCTCCACCCCGCTCAAATGCCACCTCTTCCATGAAGCCATCCCAACAAGCTGAGCCCAAAGGGACCTCTCCCTTCCCCAACCTGTTCCAGCTTCCTCTGCATGGAGCTTCCCACATTTAGTCATAACCTGGACTTATTCGTGGGCACTGCTCTCATGTTGCTCTGCACTGTGGACAATGGATTGATAGCACTGTCCGAACCCCTGGAACTAGGCACAGGTAGGTCTGCCCCAGAGTGGGGGCTCCCCACACAGGAGCAGGGGAATCCATGCTCACTGGCAGAACACGAGAGAGCAATGCCCGCAGAGCCAGATCCATGGATGAAAAAGCGAGTAGACAGATGAGGAAAAGAAGAGTGGAACTCAGGAAAAACATGTGGAGCTGCCATGGCCCAGGGGCCCTAGCGCAGCTCCCCCTGCTTGAGTCACAGGCTGAAGAAAACACAAGTGAGCCAACACCAGTCACACCAGTTCTGGCAGAGGCAGGACGGGATGATCTAATAGATATTTTCCAGCCTTCGTGTCTATTATCCCCAAACAAAATGACATGTGCTTCCAAGCAGCTCCTCTCTGGTTATGAGCACTATAATTAAGCATGAAGTACACACCCACCTCAGTCTGCACAGAGAGGGTGGAGAAGCCAATTACAGCACAGCGAGGCTGCCTCTCGGAGTCAATGCAGAGAGCCCCAGCCTCCAGTAGCTGCTCTCTGACCCAGCTGTCCCAAAGTGGCCCCTGAGTGCTCTCAGTTAAGCTCCATTTGGGACTCCAGGGGGTCAAAGAGGAGGCAGTGGGCTGGGAGGCATGGGGCCAGGATTCCAGCTTCTGTTCTGCCACTAAATGGAGATTCCCTTCCTATCCCGAGCCTCCAGGTTTTCATCCTGTCTCCCCACCTGGCTACTGTCCACTACACAGGAGCCTGGGTCCCCCTTCATGCTCTCTTGGCTGAGCTCATCCAGAAGCCTCAGGAGCTCCCCCTGAGACAGCAGCCATGGCTTGTGCAGGCATGGGATCCTTAGATGCCAGCAGTACCCAGAGCCTCCATCATCACAGCCGGGTCCACCCAGAGTTTGCTTTGGGAATACATATCTGGACCCTAGCAGGGGCATTAGTGAGCTTGGAATCACAGCAAGACTACCCTCCCAGCCCCAGTCCTGGGCCCAGCCCGGAGACAATGACTCTTGTTAGAGGTACACTGAGCACTGGGTTAGGTCTTGTCTACCCCAAGATCCTACAGGTCCCTGCCAGGTTATAATAAGCCAAGGGACCCAGATGAGTCAGATCCCCAAAATGGTCCCTGGTGCGCCAGCCTCCCAATGCTGTACCGATTGGTTTCCAGGGACCCAGACTTGCCTGAGTCTTCTTTGCTGCAGTGCAACTAGACTGAGTTGGGGACACTGAAGGTCCCCAAACCCCCTTCTCAGATGATCTTCCAGGAACAGATCATGTGCCTCTCCTCCAGCCCTGGAATCACTCCAAATTCTCCTGGGGATTGTCCCCACCCCATCCTGGGTCTGATTTGGCCTGGCCAGGTCCATGCCAGACTCAGGGAAGGCAGATCATGGGAGGAGATCCCGGGTGGTACATGGCATTAGTAGCATGAGATTCGACATCTAAGAACATATAGGAAGTCCGGTCTTCTCTGCCCATCCTGGAAAGTTGACACATGGGCAGTGCAGTGAAACAGGAGCCTGCTGACCCCACCCAGACCCAGAAAATCGGCCTTTAACTGAGGGCAATGCAGCTCTGGAGTCAAGTCCTGTGGCTCTTACACCCGTCCCTTCCTCCACCCCACAGTCAGCCACAAGATTACAGACCCCTTCTGGCTCCAGTGCAACCCCCAGCACCTACCAGAGGGACTTTTATCTAGTGCCCGCTTCCCAATGTCATCCCTTAGCCAGAACCACAAGGAGCTCCACGCCTGGGGGATAACACCTATGAAGACCGTTCTTCATGTGGCCGTTCCTAAACTACACCTCCCGCGTCCTCCCTCATGTCTTCCTCGCCCATGTCCTGCCTTCCGCCGGCGGGAAGCCCTGCTTGTGCCCTTCCTTTGCCCTGGCCCTTCCCCAATTCCCTGGGTGGCCACATCCTCCATGCCCAGGCCAGGAGGCTCTCTCCGGCCCCCAGGGAGTTCTGCATTTTGGCCACCCCCCCCCCACTCTACTGGCTGCCCCTTCACGAGGGGGGAGGCTGCAAGTGGGCTGTTGCCAAGGGGGCATCTTGCCATGGCTCCTGCTATCGCTCTAAGGGTCTGCTGTTCTCCAACCAAGATCAGCCAGAGAGAGGACCCTGCACCCTCCTAGACTTGACGCTCAAACTGGTATTTCTACTGTGAGAACCCAGTGCATTTGCCAGATCAAAGGGCAACTTCTTCCCAAAGAGCACTGTCCCAGGAGGTGGCCACTCAGAGACTGTGTGGGACCAGAGCTGGGGCCTTGAAAGGCCAGCAGGAGGATGTGACCTGGGGAGAGGAGGGAGGCCAGAGGGGATGTCAGCAGGATGAAACGCTTGAACAAGGCTCCGGGGAAACTCCTTTACCAAGTTGGAAGATCCTTGACACAGGCTATGGTAGCCTCCAGGAGGGTCTATGCTGCCCGCATCCAAAGGACAGCCCAGGGCAGAAAAGGACAAGGTGTCAAGACCAAGAAGCAGCTAGGAGACAGTGCTGGCATGGGCCGAGGTGAGGCACCCAGGCTCTAAAGCAGACCACCTGGGTCTCACCTGGCTGTACCACTGCCTACTGGCTAGGTAGCTAGGCAAGTTCTTAACATCTGTCCCCATCTAAAAATGAGAATAAATATGCCTAACGGCATGTTATGGAAGTTAAATGACTAATAGGAGTAAAGGCCTAGATCAGTGCCTGGGACAAAATAAGCATTCATTTAATGTTGGCTATTGTTATTATTATATATTCCTCCCAAGCACTCATGCACTACCAAAGACATCCCAAATTATCAACACCGGAAACCTCAACACACGTCTTCTGGCCTCCCCTTCCAGCCAGAATGCCACCCCAAGAAATTCTGCAGTTCCCTCAGAAGGGCCAGTTTCCAGTCCCCAGGGAAGCAGAGCCACTGGGCTGTTTGAGGTCCCCACTATCCTGCCTCTGAAAAATTACAAGACAGCTTCTTTCTTGGGAAGAAATCAGTCAGCCCCATGGAAGAGGAGACGCCCCCTGGAGGACGCCCTTGGGAAGTTACTGAGCAGTAGCTCTGGGAGGAGATTAGGGTGGCTGTGCCTGGCCAGCAGGGATGCAAAGGCCTTGCCTGGACCCCTAGGTGCTGCTCTGATAGTGTGTTTCCTCCCTGCCTCCCCTTTGGCCATCTCTTCCTTCTCTCCAGAAGCTGAGGTCAGAGCCTTTGACCGAGGAGCACCAGCAGTCTGTCCAGACCAATCAAGAATCTTGCTCTTATGAGGAAAACCCACAACCCATTTCCAGCCTCTAATTCAGACAATTATTTCAACTGCCAAAAAAAAAAAAAAGACAGAAAGAAAAAAAAAAAGAAAACTTTCATGCAAATCGGGGCCAAATTGAAAATCTGTTCATCACTTCTTCTGGTGCCTCGGGTCCCTTGTTGGGGAATTTTTAAATGGCTCAGCTCATCTGAAGCCAAGGAAGAGAGAGGAGACAGATGGAGTCATGCATTTTTACAGAGATTCTTAAGAATTGTCCTTGTGGAAAGCCCCTCTGCCCATCCACGCTGCAGTGGGGAAGTCTCATTCCATGACCTCCTCTTACTAAAGATATTTCTCCTCGCACCTGACAGCCCAGGCACGTTTCTGTGGGGACTCACTCGCACAGCGGCCTTCAAAAGAGATACTTCTCACACAACTGGCTCGAAAAAAATCCAGGCTTGCTTACCAAAAAGAGCCATCGTTCTGCTGCAAAACAGAATGTAAGAGCACTGATTCTGACAAGAAAACGTCCACCGGTACAGGAACTTCTTGTCTATTGAAACCAACTCTACCCAAGAGGTGAACAACTGGAAGTGAGCTGGGCTCCACCCAACACACTCGTCACATGTCTGCGTGGAAGGTCGAATTTAAGGAGCCCCAGGGATTCCCTTTGCACGGGCTCTTCCGGGGAGTCTCATGGACACTGAACACAGCTGCAGAATTTGACTCAATGTCTGGTCTTCAAATACCCCGCAAAGGGAATATGGCTCTCAGAAGCCGCCCTCTGACTGGGCCCTGATCATCCAGCAAAGCCCCGACTTTTTTCAGAAACGTTGTTAGGGTTCTCCAGAGAAACAGAACCAATAGAATATAAGTAGATAGATGGAGAGGAGAGATTTGTTTTAAGGAATTGGTTCATGGGCTTGGGGGAGGGGGGAGGTTGGCAAATCTGAGATCTGTAAGGCGGGCCAGTAAGCCGGTACTTCAGAGTTAATGTTGCCATCTTGAATCTGAATTCCACAGGGCGGCAGGCTGGAAACACAGCCAAGGTGTCTATGTTGCAGTCTGGAGGAGAATCCCTTCCTCTGGAAAAGCTCAGCCTTTGCTTTTAATGCCTCAGCTGATTGGATGAAGCCACCCACGTTGTGGAGGGTAATCTGCTTTACTCAAAGTCTACTGCTTTTAAATGTTCATCACATCCAAAAAATACCTTCACAGCAACATTTAGATGGTGTTTGTCAGAAAAACTGGGTACCACAGCCTAACCAGGATGACACTGAAATTCACCTCCGTCCTTGGCACATCCGGTCTGCTGACTTAGCCCGTCGGCCCCACCTGCACCTCTTCCTTCCCCCCGTGAGGGCACACGGACTCACCCCCAGCTCCATGCTTTGTCAAGTTGCCTCCCCTTCCCACTGACAAGCATGTTTACTCCACCCCTTGCCTTGTCAAGCCCTCCTTTCACCCCCCAACACTGAAATCCAGCTCCTCTCCCTTGATGGTGTCTTCCCTGGCCTTTCTGGGCCACATGGGTCTCCCTCCAGGACTCCTGAATCCCCAGCTGTCTGTAGCACAGGCCCACCCTTTGAGCACACCTCCTGAACTCCTTTCTCCAGCCTCATTTCTCAGTTGAGAGACCAGCTCATGCTCATCCACTTCCCACCTAGGAGAGAGCTGGGGGGATCAACACAGACACAAACATCCATCTGGTGGGGATTTTCTCTCTGAGGAAAGTATAATGGTAGGACGTTTGGGATTAAAAAACAAAGTCAAAACAAAAACAGGAAAAGCAGAGGAAACCTCAAGATTGTTCTGTTCCAACTGAGCAAAAACACAAAAGTTGAAGAGGGGTAGGTCGGAGATGGTAACCTCACTATAGGTGAATACACATGGCTGTCTGTGGCTCCTGCCCAAGCTAATCTGTGAAAATCAAGCTTTTCTGGCCCTGCCACCGATGCTGCTTCTGGGCTGCAGATGGGGTTTCCGGCAGGCATCGGGGCCACGTTAAGGGAGGACTGAGTGGTTCTCTCCGCTGAGACCTTTCCAAACAGATGAGTTCAAAGTTCTGCTTTTAATCGATTCAGTGTGTGATATCACTGGGCAGCATTTCCTCTAAAGATAAGGGCAGCATTGATTATCAGATACTAAGTACAGGCGGCCTTGAGGAACAAGGAGCCCACTGACAGAGCAAAGGGCCCGAAACCAGCTTTGGGAGGGGGCTGCTGGCTGCTGCTTTGCCAGGATGAAGGCAACTCCCAACTCAAGCTCCTGTCTGGGCCTAGAGCTTTCCCACTGTGAGCCAGTCACCAGCTTGCAGGAAGAAGGGAAGAGGAGGGAGACATACAAAGACCTTGGACATTTGTGAAAGACACTGTGTGGCAGATCTCCCTGCCCCATCTCCAGTAGTTGATTAAGACTGCTGAGCACGAAGACTGCCCTACCCAGTGCTAAGTGCCACGGATGTAATGGACTGCCCTGGGCCCTGCCTGTAGGGAGCACACATTCCAGAAGAGAAGAAAGAGAGTGGGCAAGTATCATAAATAATTGCCAAGACGGGGCACCTGGGCAGTTCATTCAGTTAAGCATCCGACTTCAGCTCAGGTCATGATCTCGTAGTTCATGAGTTCGAGCCCCACATTGGGTTCTGTGCTCACAGCTCAGAGCCTAGAGCCTGCTTCAGATTCTGTGTCTCCCTCTCTATCTCTGCCCCTCCCCCGCTCACACTCTGTCTCTCTCTCTCCCTCTCAAAAATACAATAAACGTTAAAAAATAAATTATAAATAAATAATTGCCAAGAGAAATCAGGTTGATCACATACAATTTTTGAACGGCAAAGTGACATTATGAGAGTGGAACACTTTTCCTTGTGGGGCTTGGCGGGGGTGGGGTGGGGGTGGGTTTCACAGAGGATTGCTCATCCACAAACAGAAAGCTTCCAGCACCGCCTTTGCTACTTACCCGTCCCTGTCTGAGTCAACCTCTAGAGTCTCCCCCAACTTCTAGAGGTATTAGATCTCATGCCAGCTGGATTAGAGATCCTTCCCATATGTTCCTACTATGATGTCCCCCCACCCACCACCATCCCCAGCCATAGAACTTCCCATGCTGTACTTTTTTAAAGTTTGTTTGTTTTTGAGAGAAAGAGAGAGAAAGCATGAATAGGGGAGGGGCACAGAGAGAAGTAGAGAGAGAGAATCTCAAGCAGGCCCCCCACCATCAGCACAGAGCCTGATGTGGGGCTCGACCTCATGAACCATGAGTGAGATCATGACCTGAGCCGAAGTTGGAGGCTTAACTGACTGAGCCCCTGAGGTGCCCCTCTCATGCTGTATTTTAATTGTCTGTTTTGTTGCTGGTCTCTTCCACTGAATAACAAGCTCCTTGCAGGCAGGGGTTATGTTAGCCTCACTCACAATTTTACCCCCAAGGCCTACAGAGAACTAGGCACATATATGGCCACAGCTTTGAGTACTGACTGATTAATGTGCGTTTAGAGAGACTTTGCTAATAACAAGAGCTGGCATTGTTTGAATAGGCATTATGTGTCAGACACTGCTAAGCACTTGGCAAACATTTAGCCCTTGCAATAATCTTTTGAGTTTGGCATTATTATCCCCATCATGCAAATAAGAGACCTGAAGCTCAGAGAAACTAGGTAATCCACCCAAGGTCACACAGTTCAGGACTAGATGCAAACTCAGAACTGTCCTTGGTCCCCACAGATGCTGGCCTGAGCTCCCCTGAGAGAAAGCACGTTCTCTGTTAAGTGTACAAGGAGAGGGATCTGTTTCTGGCCAGGAATGGGAAAGATCTAAGGAGGCTGGGTGTTTGATGGACATGTCCACAAAGAAGGCAGAGTGTTTATAGTTGTCAGGGTCTAAATCTCCCTGCGATGGGGCTTCTAAGCCCACAGGATGCTCTGTGAGGAGGTGAAGGCAGACACCAGACATTATGAGGCTTCTCCAGGAGGAAAAGAAGGATGTCAGGCAAGACCCAGGAAGGAAGCTGGCCAAATATAATGGAAGGAGGTGGAAGTGTCAGTGATCAATGCCCCCTTTTGTTCTTGGCGTCTGTCTCAGGTTAATTGGGGCTTCTCCCTGAAACTCAGTGCCTGCTGCATGCAGGAAACTCCAGAGCTAGTCCCAGACCCAGCTGGATCTGGGGCAAGAAGTAAAGGGATAGAAAGAGAGCTTGTCACAGTAAAGGTCAGGGCATGAACTAGCACAGACAAGCAGAGGCACAGAAGTGGCAAGTGATTAACCTGCCATCACCCCACAAGCCTTAAGTGGGATGTGCTCAAACATTATAGACTGATCTGGCTATGGGGACATGCTTCTCTCTAAGGAGCCATTTCAGCCTGCTGCTCTTTCCCTGTGGAAAATTAAGAGAGGAGTTGTCATCACCAAAAGAAAGAAAAGTAGCCTGCTCGTTTCATCACAAAAACTCTAGCAAGCCTATGGCAAATGGTCTCAATTCCTTCCTTCCACCTGATTTATACCAAAGCCATTGTTCACCCTGATGGTGTTCAATATATCACCAGAATGAACACTGTGCCTCTTGGTATTTCACCCTCCAAAGCCTCATGGAAAAATGGATGCTAATGAAGAGACCTTCCATGTTTTCCTAAGAAGGCTATCACCCCTGATAATACAGAGTGCTTCAGCAGATCAATAAAGGCAATAAATCAATGCAATTTATTAAATACAACAAGCACTTTCCCAGTCAACGGCTCAGAAAGAGTCCCGAACAGCACATCACCAGCACTCAGCATGGGAAAAGGTGCTGGTGGCTACTTATGAAGAAAGTTTCAAAAAATACCTCAAGAGAGATTTATAGCCAGGAACAGTGACACTCAGATCTCCCCATCCCAACCCCCAGTGGAGCTCTCCCTGTGGGGATCCTCATCAGCACTCTTTAGACAGAATCCAATTTACCATCCTTTCCACGGAAACACCTAGATCAGCTCCTGGGACAGAGCTAGCAAATGTTCAAGCGAACAAGGCCATGTTTCACTGGCAAAGAAAAGCACAAGTGCAGTGAAATTAAACATAGTGGGCTTCGAGAACAAGGGGATTCGTCCTTGAAGCTGCCTGTTCTCTGCCCAAAGAAACAGCCAGAGAATGGCTCTCTATCCAGAGGTCTGAAAGCCATCTAAAAGGAGAGTCCACATTCCAACCCAGGTCCTGACATTTAGACAGGGCTGGTTTAACAATTCATGGGAGTAGGCAGATCACTAATATTCACTTCATCTGCAAGCAAGAGATTATAAAACAGCCACTGCACTGATGAAGGTGAGGTCATACCTCTTCTCAACAAAGGCAAGAACAGGGCTGCCATTCCCCACCTTAGCTCCACCCTAAGGCCACTGTGGAGAGAAAGGCCATGGCAGGGATGCTGTGGGGTCATGGTCCAGGCTTCCATTAACCAGAGCCTGGCCTGACAACAGGCTCCTCCCCAGGCAGAGAGCCTTTGTGAAGACACTGACCTTCAAGGTCAACCATCATTCCACCCATCCATTATCCATCCATCTGTCTACCTACCAATCCATCCATCCAACCAACCATCCATCCATCCATCCATCTATCCATCCATCCCCAAAATGGTTGCTGAGGACTCTACCACATTCAAGGCTCTGTGGGGATGCAGATTATCTCTCAAAAACTGAGTACACAACAGATGACAAAATAGCCTGCTGACCAGTGTGATATTGTGGAAACAGTCTGAACTTGAACCAGCTGCACCTGAGTCCTCATTTAATATGTGTTTCTTTGGTAGGTTATGAAACCACTCAATGCCTCCAATGCCAAACCTAGAAAACAGTGGTAACAATGGTACCAACTAAAAAGGTCCTTTATAAAGATTAAATAAGATAATGGAGTGATTCCTAAAGGGTAATTTGGCATACCATCAATAGTATAGGAAATAATTTCAGTTGGAACAGGGACAAACTTTCATCTAACGTAGATATATAGTGTAGAAAAAATAACTAAACATACTACTCATAATATTACAAATATTACCACTTAAGATAAATCTAGAGTTTAAACCAACTTTATACAGAATAAGAAATGTACTTGCAGCACATGTTACCAACAATAGGTTTGTGTTCAGCATAGATAAAGGATTTCTACAAATCAAAAATATTTAAAAACAGATAACAGACTTGAACAGGCATTCACAAAAGAAGATATCCAAATGACCAATATGAAAAGATGCCTAATCCCATCAGTAATCAGGGAAATGCAAACTAAGATCACAATAAAGTATCACTGTACAATCCCAAGGATGGCTGAGTAATAGTAATGATAATACCAAGTGTTGGTAAGGATGTAGAGCAAGAAGAACTTGCATAGTTGGGGCTGTAAATTGGTGCAACCATTGGAGAGCCTATCTCACATTCCTTACTAATGTTGAACATACACATATCTTATAACCCAGCAATTATACTCCCAAATATATACTCAGCATAAGCATGCCTTAATAAATATGTACAAAAATTCTCATACTACCATTATGCATAATGGCTCAAAACTGGAAACAACACAAATGTCCATAAACAGCAGAATAAATGATGGTGCTATATTCATGCAGTGGAATCCTATACAGCAATGAAAGCACATGAACCACAGCTATATGTGACAATAGAGGCATTCTCTCAAACATAATACTGAATTATAGAAATCAGACACACACACAGATATATACACCACGTGATCCCATATGGACAATGAGCAGACAGAGGCAAAGGAAAAAATAGAGTATGAGAATCAGAATAAGGTTACCCCCTGGAGAAGAAGCAGGGGGGCACGAGAAGGGTTTCCAAAGTCCTCACTCTGTTCAATTTCTTGATATTTTATACTAACTTATTTATTTATATATTTATGCTCTGTGCACCTTTCAGTATGTCTGTTATATTCATAATTTTTAAAAATCTTTACAACGTCTTTAAGTATGAGGTAAATACATAGGTGCATGATGACAGCAAAACTGAAGGTAATCATGACTACATATTGGGAAATACAGAGTGCAAGAACTAACAAGAGACAGATCCTTTACTGTACATGTCACATAAATTGCCTCATGTAAGTGTCACAATAATCCTATGAGGCAGATAATACTATTAGCCCCCATTTTACAGATGGGGTTTAAAGCACAGAGAAGTTAAGCTCCTTGCCTAAGGTCACTCAGCTAGTTAACACCAAAGCCAAGCAATCAAGCACTGAAGTTGTGCTCTGTGCTCTTGACCATGCGTTTCTACTGCCCTCATGCGAAAAGCTAGCATAATAAATCACAGGCACTTTTATTATAAATAATAGTCTTCCCTCTTGATACCCTGCATTCTGCTCAGGGAACTTGCCAGTCGTTCCTTATTCCTCTCCCAATTTATTTGGTGTTTTGGTTTTGACACTCCATTCCTTCCCTCAAATTTTGTGTCCCTATTTCAAGAAGTCTAGTGAAACAATGCCTACTCGGAGGCTAGGGGATACCAAAAGCCCAACTGCACAGCTTTTGGAAACATAAAATAGCCAGACTGAAATCTATGATATGTTAACGGCAAGAGCACAAGGTGGGATTTGGCTTCACCTGATGATGGCTGTCTCAGGGAGACCACAAAGTGCTTTCCAGCGTAAGGGGTGAGGCTTCCTCCATATCCTGCAGGAGCACAGGCGCGGATAGTGTCCAGATCGCGGGGAAAACCTCACTGTGAACAGTGGATATCTTCGCCTCCCAGAAGGGAGCAAGAGAGGGATACTGCAGATCCATTCAGGATGAAACAGGGGGAAAATGGTTCATAAATGTGAGCAGAAGAAGATGCTCCCAGGGTCCCAGGGCTTGAGGATTGAGGATGTTGCCTGAAATAGATGAGCTTCATCTGCTCCCAGGAAGCAGCGCCCTTGGGAGGTGCGGTCATCCACCAGGGAGACGACCTTCCCCTGAGCCCTCCCCCTCCACCCCCTGGAGCCTGCTGGAAAGCCTGGCTTGATTTGTCGCCTGAAGACCGCTATCATGGCTCTGGATATCTGCACAATCCTTTTGGTGCTAAATTTATTTGCAATCATTGCAGCAGCCTGTTTAATTATAACTAATGGGCGTAGTCATGCTAAGTGACATGCCATTGGAAATCCCCTTCCCCCAGCTGAGAACATTCACTGAAATGCAACAGAGATGCCGGGCAAGGAAGCAACTATATTTAAGGCGACCAAGCTCCTGCACGGAGGACCTGCCTTGGATGGAGAGATTTCGCCAAAGAAATGTTCCCCACCACCCCACGACACCTGTGTAGACAGCTCCAGCCTTTCAGACTGTGGGGACGGGGTGTCCTATTTGTGAGCTGCCATTTCTGAAAGCTCCATGACAGGGGCAGAGCCCCCCTCTCCAGGCCTCCTGCAGAGGATGTGATTTAACATGCACATTATTAATGAGCTTCATCCTAAAGTTATTCTGGCTGCATGTGGAGCTTAGAGGACTTGGGAACACAACTTGGCAGGCGAGAGAGGCTTTAAAATGCAGCACTTCCCCAGCCTAGTTAAAAAAAAATGTAATATCAAAGAGCAAATCAGAATTGGGGGGGTGGGAGGAGGGCAACAGCAAAAATGGGTTAGTAAGAGTAAAACGAGGAAAAGAAAACTTTAAAAGTGTTTTTTGTTTTTGTTTTTGTTTTTTAAGAAATATGTATATATTCAACTCTATTCTGTTCTGCACTGTTCCTCCCAGCCTTCAGGCCACTCTCTTGCCAGGAAGGCCCTCCTGCTTTATCTGTCTGGTCAACTCCTACAAGGCCCACAGGGCTATCCAAGCCATCTCCAAACCTCCTCTGATATCCCCAGATCCCAGAGCACTTTCCCTCCCAGATATTCTTTTCCAGTAGTCTTTTGGCATTTTATTCATTTAATTATTCATCAAAACAGGTATGGATTCCTTGCTGTGAAGTAATTGTGGCAGACGTTAATCCCAGGTCTCAGATAAGGCAGCTTTCCCTGTGGGTATCTTGTCTTTTTCAAGAGGCTGAGTTCCTGAAAGTAAGAAGCACTGTGGGTTCATGGCCATGCTGCCCATGGCCTGGCACATGTTGGCCCCTCAGGGAATGCCTGCTGGATGCCCAAATTGGACTCAGCATGCTGGAGAATGTCCTCACTTGCTCTTTCCCATTGACACTGACAGGATGTTGCCCATCTTCCCAAAAGGCAGGTGGGGGCAAAGGACTGGGTCCCTCAAGAAGAAGGTTCGTAGATGCTAATCCAGCTTTTGCTTGTGTAGGATAGAACCTCTCTGATGTGTTGAAGCCCCAAACATCATCCTACCCCCTTAGACCTCCTGTCTGGGGATGGGACATCCAAAGAAGAGAGAGAGTAATGGTGACAGAGGTGAGGGGGAGGAGATATTGATGGCTACAGATATCTGGTTGCTTACCAAGAGGAATAGACACTCATTCAGTGAATAAGAAAGGACCACAAAAGACGTTGATAAATAGGGGTTTTGTGGGAAAATGGAGGGAGGGAGGCAGATGTAGAGACTTGGGCTCTGCCCTTCCCTTGGAAAGAAAAGACATGGAAGGTAGAACACTGGAAGGATAATCAGTTCCTAACCTGAGTTATCTCAAACAAAACCCAGGGAAGAGTTCTGAAGCCTGACTCACACTTGCTCCCGAAGGAGACTGGTCACATACTGTCATATGCCAGCCCAGCTCCTCTGCTGCCCTCCACATGCAGGAGTTGTTTGGTTTTTTTGGTTTGTTTTGGTTTGGTTTTAGAGTATGTTTCAACTAAGCCTCATCCCTGGGACTTCCCTGGTTATAGACACAAGAAGAAGATATCATGTCATTTGTAAAGACTCTCACAACCATGACTACAATGCTTCACTTACTAAAAGATTTCACATTAGAACCTATAAAATCAATATTCCCTGATCAAAATATCTTCTGGAAGTTTCTGTGATGCATCGATTACTATTCAAGCTGCCATGAGAGGCAGAATGAATCAGCCATAATTTAGCCTGGGATTTAGGATGTTGATCCAGGCTTGCAAGGCGCTCTAACAGCAGAGGCCTAGATCCTCTGAGTCAATCTGAGTTCCTGGGGCCCCTCCTGGCAGAAAAGTATGCCAAGATTTCCTTGAACTGAGTTAAGACAACACCACTGACAACTTCTTCACAAAGGAATTAAGTGAAACATCCAGATACACCCTAAATTTCTCACCATCTCAAGAGCCAGGCCAGGCTGTGGGATTCTGGATGGTGAAAAGTACTCTCCCTATAAGCTCCTACTGTACTCACTTCTCCACTTTAGGAGGGAGAGGACAGCTAGCCATGTCGTCCCTTTCACAAAATGTGACCAAAACATCAGTTTTCTGGCCAAGGTAGCACTGAGAGGCCTTGGACCTTGACCCTCACTCCCCCCCCCCACCCCACCACCTCAATCGCTGCAGGGATCTTTGAGAGAAGCTCTCCTTCATTGGAAGATGCCCTGTTCCAAATCCCAAGAGGTAGTTACTTTCTCCAAGAGAAAACTTTGACAAACACATCATGGCATCATCAAGTTCATAGGAATGAAAGTTGACCCAGGGTACATCTGTTTTGAGTCAGGATCTCCTAGTTACATTTGACAAAACATCAACAACCCTAAACTTTTCCCTACCTAGGCTTAAGTCTAGACTGTTACATCCAGCAAAAAACACCATTCTCCCTTTCCCTTTATAACAATCTTGGTATGTGCTCAGTACCATGCTGTGTGAGGGAGGGGCTTGGCATTCTATTCCACTCTGTCCCTGAATGGAGAGATATCACAAATGGCTCATCTTACAGCATGCAGGGATCTGTCAGTATGTCCTCTTCCTTCCCGGAAAGGTTGCTGTCAGGGTTAAATAACAGGTGATTACAAAGTGCCTTTCTCATTGAAATGAGAATTAATATTAATGCAATTATATGTTGATGGCTTTGGTTTCTGCTGAAATGGACCAACATTTAAACACCAGCACTTAACAAAAAGAAAACTATCCTAACAATGACTTCAACAGTATGTCGAGAGACAGAAATGTGCAAAAGACTCTCCTGGGTATCATTTTTGCAAGACTATCCTAAGAATTAGAGTAGAGGGGGAAAAACCACCACTTTCCCAATTGAAAATATTTGCTCCCATAAAAGGGAAAAGTTGATTTATTTTTATGAAATACTATAGATACGCTTTTAAAGTCACTGAATTCCTCAGCTACCTCACCCCAAATCATTGCTTTATGGAGCTTTTAAGGCCTTCAAAATACAGCACTGCAGCTAAAATAGGGCCATTCCCCAAGCAACAGAATTGTAAACAGGATGTGAGAGAAAGAAAGGATTCTTTCAGAACCATGGAAAGGGGCTACTTCTTACAACCACCTGGTGTGATCCAAGGGCAACTCAACAGCACAATCTTCCCTCCTCAGAAACACCTGTCCCCATCCCACACTATCTGAGCCCCACACTTAGCATTTTCCCTTTGAATCTCTGTCAAAACAAATGGGCCACTCAAACCATAGAAGTCTAGGGCTAGATGGGAACTCAGTGGTCATTCAGGTCAACCTACCCATGTCACAGCAGGGAAAATGTAGGTCCAGAGAATCAACCAGAAACATGCAACCAGTCATTGATAGAATTTGAACCCAATCCAAGACTCACAGATGCCCAGCCTCATGCCTTGTCCATTACTCAATGTGGCATGAACTGTGGCCTCCAAAAAAGTGATGTTGGAGTCTTAATATCCAATAGTACTTCAGAATGTGATCTTATTTGGAGATGGGGTCTTTCATAGGTAATCAAGTTAAAATGAGGTTACTGGGGTGGGACCCAATCCAATATGGCAGATGTCCTTATAAAGAGGAGAAATTTAAACATCAAAAGAGAAGCACACAAAGGGAAGACAATGTTAAGAGACAGGGAGAATACAGCAATCTGCAAGCTAAAGAGAAAGACCTTGAAGAGATCTTGCGTGCACAGGCCTCAAGAGGAAGCAACCTGCCAAGACAATAAATTTGTATTGTTTTTGCTTTCCCACTTGTGGTACTTTGTTATGGCAGCCTTAGCAAACTAATAAACCCAGTATCAATGGTCCAGAATAGAACATGCATCTGTGTAAATGTTTATGTAGATGTTCTGGCTTTATTTCACATAGAGTTAAGATATCTATCAACCTTTAACTGCCTTAAAAATGAAAAGGCACAATTTCCCCAAAAGTATCTTTTACAAATGCTAGTCTCTAAAAGACACAACCCTGACCAAGACCAAGGGTCATTTAACAATGCTTTTAAGTAGACACCATTATTAACCCCATTTTAGGGGTAAAGACACTTAGACACAGAAAAGTTGGCAAAAACTGCCCAGGAATAACCAATCAGGAAGCGGCACAGCTTATTTCAAACTTGACTCTTGGGTTCCAGAGCACAAATTCCTAAGTGGCACACTACACAAGAGGTAGTGAGCTTACCATCACTAGCAGTGTTCAAGCAGAAGCTGGAGAAGCACCAGTCCCTTCCCTCAAAGGAGAGAGGAGGTGATGTGTTATCTAAAGCCCCGCCAGCCTTGATCTTCCCTGAGTTTACAAGCCTTTAATTATTGTTGGTTTGGGCAGTCAGAGGAAATTTCAAAGAAAAAATAAGATGAGAATGTGAGTCAGAGTTCATACAGACAGAAAGAAAACTAGTGATGGGGGTGGAAGACTTCAGGAGACTGGTGGAAATCAGGACAAATAGCAAGGAAGGTGTCAATGAGATTCAAGTTCTTAGGCTTTCCTACTTAGAGATGCCCAAAGCTCCCACCCCACTGATCTTTATGCTTTGGGTCGGGTCATCTGGGCCTCCCAGCTCAGCCTGTGTACAGCCTGATTAAATAGAAGTGAACCTTTTCAACTTTACAAGTCACATGGTATTAAGGATGGATATAGAGCCAAGGCTCTGAGCTCTTAATTTAGCATTTTTCCCCAGTCCTAAGTTAAACACATATGCACACATACTGCTTTCCACCATGCTATGGGTTAACTTCTGCTCATGTCTGAGTGCACACGTATCTTATATTATCCTTAGCATGAGTCACTGGTGCATGCAGTAGAAAGAGAGCAGGCCTCAGAACCCTCAGTGCCTGAGCAGCTCCCGAATTTATGCAGTCAAGATCATAGCTGTTTGAAGGACGGTTTTCTGTCTCTGCCACAGTTCAGGCTGCAGACATGTATTTCTGATGCGATGACTGCGGAACATAACACTCACTCCTTTTCAAGCTAAGTTTTTATTTTCTCTGGCTTCAACAGGTTGCCTTGCAGAATTTTTACTCAGCACGTGACATTTTCTCAGGTTGCTTCAGAATAGGAAAGGGAGGATCCCCCCCCCAACAAAACCCCTAAAAGGTTTCTATAAGTCAATAGGAGAAAAAAGTTACTCAAAGTCCTGTGCTGGCTCCTTAGAAAGGCTCCCAAGGTGGGTCCTTCACCGGAGGGGGGCGGGGGGGCTGGGAGGATCACCTACAGGCTGCTCAGCCTCGGATAGGAGAGTAGGGACAGGAGAAACTCAAATCTCATATGCAACATGGATTGCCCAAGACCTAAGGGATTGGCTCCCCAGGAAGGGAGGCTCAAGCTTCACATCCACCCCCCACAAAGAGCAGACCCTACTTGTTTCTTCCACTTTCTAGAAAACGCTCAATGCAAACCTTACATTTGTCAGCTTTCATCAGTTTCTGAGACACATCTGTTCGCTGCTGCCAAAGGAAGTGGGAATCTCTGAGAGGGAAAACAAGCAAAGCCACGTGTAGAGTCTCTTGAGTATCTGGCATCGTTATAGAAGTGCTGTTGATGATTTGTAGATTCAGGCACTCACTGCACCTCTTACACTGGTGCCAGCAAAAGTCCAACTCTCCGATTACAAAAGGCTCCTCCTGAACATGGGATCGGGGCTTTCCTTCTCTTCAGAGCTCAAAGCACTCTATTAGCACTTACTGGAAAAAGCTCTTTTCATCACAGGCTTCTGGTATCTCTTTCACCCCATCACCACCACCTACCAAATGGTATTTGATTATTAATTGCCTTTTAATGATTCCATTGTGATCACATCTCTTATTGTAAGCTGACTCAAATCCTCTTTGGAAATAGCTAGTTATAAATAATAAACACCATCAAAAAGTGTTGAAGATGCAATGGGTGGAAGGACCCAGACAGAGGAAGAAGCCTTCCTGGGACTACACACAGCATTCTGGAGCAAGAAGAGCTCTTCTAGTTCAACACCTCACTTTTCAGATGAGAACACGGATGTCGAGAGAGGGAATGAGATGCCCAAGGTCTCACCGCTGTTCGGCGAACGGATGGACTGAAACACGGTCACCTGCCGGCAACACGGTGCTCTTTCCCTCCCAGCCACTGACCAGGATGAGCTCTGACACGTGGGGCTCCAGGTACTCTCCGGACTGTCACAGCCACATCTCCTGTGTCCAGCAAGACTGAGAGAGTTTCCTTTATTCCCTTTCATCCTATCTGCTCTTCCGGAAGCCCTTGCGTAGAGCACAGTGGAGTCTACTTCTGAGGGTTAATATTTTGGGAAGGGGAATGGCATCATCAGACATGGACGGAGAGGTGCCGGCCACAAACATGCTGTGTCCTCAGCATTTTCTATGAAAACATGCAGGATGTACTAACACATCGAGAGGACACCCTAATGCCCTGCGGCAATGTGCAAAATACACTGTTTGCCCCCCAAATCCAAATATCGCATGTCAAGTTTCTTTCCTCCCACTCTGCAAGCAACACTTTGGGAAAAAAGCACAGATTTTTCCTGAGAATTTGTTGTTCTGCTTGTTCTGCACTTGAAGTGACAATTCGTTGAATGAAGAGTCTGTGGCTGCTGTGAAAACAGGGAGACAGAGAGACTGTGCACTTGATGGCAAGGAATAAGGGCTAGTGAACCCTCAATGGACCATGGCATGTCCCTGCCTGATACTCTTTAAAATTATGCACTCCCCCACACCTTATGCACCCTGAACTTGTCACAAGATCAAGTTCAGACACCTTACCTAGTCCACAAGGTCATCCCTGGTCCTCCCCTCCCTACCTCTCTAGCCAGTGCTGGTCACTCTCTACCCTTCACCTCACATTCCAGAAACACTCAGCTTCTTGTAGCTTCCCAAACACAGAGAGCCTGTTCTTCTTCCTGCACCTCTGCTGATGCAGCCCCTTCTGCTGTTCCTCCATCCTTCCAACTTTTCCCTTCTCCCCACACTGGGCCCTGGTGGGGTCTCTCTTACCTATGTGTCTTGATTCTTCTCTTTGTGTAGTATAATATCATTCTAATTACTAAAAAGATCCATTGCACTCTAGAACTCTTCACTTTCTCTTCAAAGTTCAAGGGTCCCAGAAAGTGTCCAAAGGATTGAGTTTTCCATGTAGGTCATTAACTCTGGGGTCAACTCATGGCACTCTGGCCTTCAGTACCATGTCCTGTATGGTCCAAGGGGTGCTCCCCATGGGGGAAGCCATTCAAATCCTGATTCAGCCTCAGGGGCTTCAGCCTCTGTTCCTCTTTTTCCACAACTGCAATAGCCAAAACAGTGCCTTTATTTCTCTGTTTCTTGGGAAACGTTCCATGACCATCAGGATATTTCTCACCCCTTCCCACCAACAACTATGGCAGCTCATAGAGCTCCAAGAAGTCAGCTGATCATGGAAAAAATAGGGTACGGATAAAAGGCAGGACTCAGGAGACCCAAGATCTTCTCTAAGTGTTGCAGATGAGTAAACATAACTGGGCAGGACATGACCCAGACATTTCCATGGACTGAGTCAAAACCCAAGAGTCACACTTGGTTAATATTATGCTTACATGCATCATCTGAGAAGTATTTATTTTAAAATTCTTTGCCATAACTCTTCATACAGCTATAGAGTCACAGGCTGCAGGGGCTTGTGCAAGATCATCAATCCACCCATCTTTTTTCAGATGGGGTGACCAAGGCCAAGAGGGGAATATTACGGAACTGAAGTTTCTTTACAAGGGCCAAACCTCCTGTTCCCCAGCCTCACCCACAGCCCCTTCATCCAGGATCTTGGCCTCCATTCACAGGCCCTACATTACACACAGGGAAAGAACCTCTGCTCCTGTCATGAGTTCTGAGAGCAGCTGCACATCTCCCAGCTGGGGCTGCTGTAGCGAATGCAATTAGCAGGGCCGCCTGACAACAGCAATAGCAAAATCTTCTCCCTTTCTCCCCAAGTGACTGAGTGACCAGACACAGGTGTTATATTGTCTGAAGGTCCTCATCCCCACTCTCTCTTTACCTTCTGGCCCATCTCTGGAGGCAAGACAAAATAAGAGGGTTCCCGGGATCTTCCCTCCACCATCGCCTGGAGGAACCTGTCTTATAAATAGAATCTTCTTTTGGATTAAAAGTACATCAGGTATGGCAGTTCAGAAACTTTCAGGGCTCCATACAAGTTCTAGCTTTGCTTCCCTTCATACGTATTATCTCCCAGCCTTCTGTTCTTGAGCCTCACTATGACTTCCCAGGGACCCGGAATTTTTGTTTTATCAAGGCTTTATTTTTTAGGGTAGTTTTGGGTTCAGAGAAAAATTGAGAGGAGGGTACCTAGCTCTCCCGTATACCTCTGCCTGCACACATGCACAGCCTCCCCCATCATTAACATTCCCTGCCAGAGTGGTGCATTTGTTACCATCGATGACCCAACACTGACACAACATCACCCAAAGTCCGTAGTTTACATTAGGGTTCACTCTTAGAATTGTATATTCTATGGGTTTGGACAAATGTGTAATGACATGTGTCTACCCTTTTGGTATCATACAAAGTATTTTCACTGCCCTGCGCTCTGCCTATTCATTCCTCTCCCTGTCCAGAATGTCACATAATTGGGAGTCATGTGGGATGTAGCCATTTGAGATTGGTTTCCTTCACTTAGTAATATGCATTTAATATTCCTCCACATTCCTCCATGGCTTGATAGCTTATTCATTTTTAGTGCTGAATAATATTCCATTGTCTGGATGTTCCACAATTTATCCACTCACCTACTGAAGGACATTGTGGTTGCTTCCAAGTTTTGCCAATTATGAACAAAGCTGCTATGAACATCTCTGTACAGTTTTTTGTGGGACACAAGTTCTCAGCTCCTTTGGGTAAATACCAAGGAGCATCATCACTGGATCCTCTGGTAAGAGTATGTTTAGTTTTGTAAGAAACCCATAAAACATCTTCCAAAGTGACCTTACCATTTTGCTTTCCTACCCAGCAATGAATGAGAGTTCCTATTGCTCTCTATCCTCATCAGTGTTTGATGTTGTCAGTGTTCTGGATTTCGGTCATTCTAATAGATGTGTAGTGGTATCTCATTGTTGTTTTAATTTGCATTTCCCTGATGATATAGGACAAATTTCTTCCCTTCTTGACCTGACATCCTAGTAGTGAAGCGTCTGTTAAGGGCTTTAGTCCATTTTTGAATTGTGTTATTGGATTTCTTGTTGTTGAATTTTAAGTGTTCTTTGTATGTTCTGGATAACAGTCATTTATCAAGTGTGTCTTTTATGACCTAGAACTTTTGATTCTATAATTCAGAGACAACAGAAACATATAGGACCTCTGGGATAGACCAGAGCTATAGGGCTCAGATTTGTTATCCCTAAAGAGATAGGTCTGAACTAACCCCGGGAGGACTCTGAATGAGAAGTGTGATGAGTGGCTCTGTTCTTCTTGAGAAAAGGCAGTCCGTTATAGGAGTCCACATCACTACAACTTTAAGAGTCAGACACATGCAGTCTCCAGATAGTCACAGAGCACTCACTATGTTCAAGGTACTAAATCTAACGGCATTTGGTCAGAAGTAGCCATGGGCACAGCCATCGTTGGTAAGAGCAGCAGTAATATCTAACATCTCTGAGTCCCTGTGCTTTGAGTGAAATATCTCATTTTATCCTCAAAATAATCATATGAGGCAACATTATTATGATAGGCAGACTCATGGCCTCCAAAAATGTCTACAATCTATTGTCCAGAATGTTACCTTTCACGGCAAAAGGGGCTTTGAAGATGTGATTAAGTTAAGGGTGGGGGGATGATCTGAGTGAGATAATGTGATCACAAAGATCCTTAGAAGAGGGAAGTGAGAACAACAGTCAGAAAAGGAGATGTGGTGACAGAAGCAGAGGTCAGAATCATACAGCTGCTGGCTTGAAGATGGAAGGGGACTATAAGCCAAGGAATGCAGGTACCCTCTAGAAGCTGGAGGAGGTAAGGAAACACATTCCCCTAGAGTCTCCAGAGGGAGCATAGCCCTGCTACACTAGATTTTCCCCCCGTGAGACCCATTTCAGACTTCTGACCTCCAGACCTGTAAGATGATAAATGTGTGCTATTTTTAGCCACCAAGTAAGTGATATTACAACAGCAATAGGAAACTAATGCAACTATCATTATTCCCATTTTACAGATGAAGAAACTAAGATGCAGAAAGGTGAACCAGCTTGCTCTAAATTGAACACCTGGCAACTGACACTTCTGGGACTTGAACCCAGGCAGGTGGATTCCAGAGCCAGGGTTTTTAGCGATGAAACTCTCATGCTAATTACTAATTGACTCCATGAATTAACAAATGAATAAATAATAAAGATTTGCCCTTGAGGTCATAGAGCTTAGAATTAAAAGATAATACAGAAACAATGACAGAGAACCCGGAAGGCATTATGGTAAAAAAAAAAACACCATAATTTCCTTTGCAGAAAGGTTCCCATGAAATAAAACAATCGAGGTTTCTTGTTGCGAATGCAAGTGGTATAGCTGCGGTAGAAAATTCAGTGGCTCCTCAAAAACCCAAACATAGAGGGGGGCGCCTCAGTGGCTCAGTCGGTTAAGTGTCCAACTTCAGCTCAGGTCATGATCTCACGGTTCGAAGGTTCAAGCCCCATGTCGGGTTCTGTGCTGACAGCTCAGAGCCAGGAGCCTGCCTCAGATTCTGTGTCTCCCTCTCTCTCTCTGCCCCTCCCCCATTCATGTTCTGTCTCTCAAAACTAAATAAAATGTTTTAAGAAATGTTTTTAATCAAAACATAGAAATCCATATGGCCCAGAAAATCCACTCCTAGGTATATACCTACAAGAATTGAAAAAAAAAAAAAAAAAAGTTTAATGGAACAAGTATTTGTATAGAAGTGCTCACAGCAGCACTATTAGCAATAATCAAAAGGTGTAAACAACCCAACTGCCCATCAACAGGTAAACAAACAAATTATAGTCTATACATCTGATGGAATATTATCCAGCCATAGAAATGAATAAAGTACCAATACATGCCACACCATCGATGAACCTGGAAACCATCATGCTGACTGAAACAAGCCATGTACACAATGTCCTATGTCATATGATTCTATTTCTAAAAAACAGCCAGAATAGGTAAATCCGTAGACAGAAAGCAGATGTGAGGTTTGCAAGGCTAGGGTGGGGTAGGGGAGGTAGGAGAGAGTAACCACTTAATGGAGAAAGGGCTTCACTCTGGGGCGATAAGGATGTTTTGGAACTTAATAGAAGTGGCGGTTGCATAATACTGTGAATGTGTAAATGATACTAAATTTTTCACTTGAAAATGATTATTTTTATATTATGTGACTTTTACCTTAATAATAAAATAAAATAAAGTAAAATAAAACAAAATAACATAACATAACAAAATAAAATAATAAAATAAAATAAAATAATAAAATAAAATAAAAATAAAATAAAATAAAATAAAATAAAATAAAATAAAATAAAATAAAAAGGAACACTGCAAAAAAATTATCAAACAGGGTTTTCTAGAAGATACGTAACTTTGCCTGAGCCTTGAATGATGGCTGAGATTAGACAGGCTAGGAGGAGACGGGATAGTGAGCCAAAAAGGGAAATAATTCCCCTTTAATTGCACACAATAGACATTCTCACGTGTCTGCAAGTTCCTTCCTGTCTTCCCCAGGCTCACCTTAGATAACCCCCGCCAAAGACTCCACCCAGAACCCAGAATTCTGTAGGAATTACCAAGAGCACCCCACACATTTGCAAATGGTTTTATATAAATTGTGAGAAAAAGAATACTTACTGAAGAGCAATGTGCTAATATCAGAGAAACTGCGGCAACTTCCAAATGACTCAGAAAGCCACACGGCACCCCATATTAGTCCAGGATTTGTGGTCTGGAGTCCTGGGTGCCTGTGTATCATGTGGCCTGCCCTGTGTTCCTGGAGGGACCCTCAGCTCTGTCATGCAGCCCACCCACCATGACCCGCTTGGCCCTTCTCTCTGACACATGCCCCCACCCTAATTCCTGTCCAGAGAACAGGTCAGAGGTTCCAGCAAAGCAGCGGGATCTAGGGAGGGCTGTCCCCTACGAGAATATGAAGAAGCCTCGCTTTTCTCGGTCATCAGTCACACAGCCTCGGGAGCAAGGAAAATGCCAGAGACCTCTCTGAAGGCAGATGCTTGGGACCTGGTACTGGGCTGGATCCATCTTTCTTCAGGGAGCAAAAGCAGTTAAAGGCTCCAAGGGGGAGTGAGGCTTGCTTTCACCAGCAGCCCCTCTAGGGAAGGATCTGAGGGGCAGCTTTGAGGAACTCTAGGAACAACCCACACCTACACCAACTTTTCTGACTGAGTTCCAAGTCACTTCTGTGGGAGATTCCTGACACTGTCTTCAGTCACACCAGGGTCTTCTGGCTCCTTCCCACAAGCCCGAGCCATCAGTCACAGCGGGACGGGAGGCGGGGTGGTGAGGAGTAATGAGATACATTCTGTTCTGTTTACAAATTGCTTTCAGCCCTGTGGAGAGAGGTACTTCTAAATGTGAAGTGTTGTCGGTACACGAGGAGGGATGTATGTGACTGATAGCTTTGCCTGAAACCTACCAAGGCTCTGGGCAAAGCCACTGCCCCTGCCCCAGTCCCTGGTTCCTCATGCAGAAACAGGGATGCCGGCAACACAGTTGGCCTCTTCAGGGAAATGTGTCATCCCATGGGAGCCCAGAGATCTCTCCTCTAAACTCCTTCAGCCCTCCCTATCTGTACACTCATGGGGTCTGGTACATCACAGACAGCCTCATTATCTATTTATAGGTGTGCCTTTCATCCAGTACCAGCTTGTCAATTCATCCAGGGGGTAGAGTTTGTCTTCTTCATCCCGAACTCTCATTGAACACATCATGGTGACTGTGTGTGTGCTTTCTGGATGACCAAATGGTGGGTGCTTCTATTCTTGTCCCTGTGTCACCCATACTTCAGGTCTTTATGACCTCAATATATGCAGACTTGTATTAAAATTGGTAACATTTATTACATGCCTACTGTGTGCTAAGCATGGTGCTATGTACTTTATATACCCTTTTTCCAAACTTTACAACTACCCTACAAAGGAAGTACTTTATTCTCAGGGGACAATTAGGGACCAGGCCATCACTACATCCTCAGATCTCTCTCTCTCCAAGCCAAGCCAAGCCAACTAGTTTCTACTCTTACTAACGTACTGCTCTACCACAACTGCCTTTTCTGATGTTGCCTACGACCTCCATGTTGCCATGTTGGCTGCTCTTTGGAGGCCATCTTACTGGACCCCAGCAGCATCTGACTAGGTTGACCACCCCTCCCACCGCAGAACACTCTACTCTTAGCTTTCTGGACAGCACACTCCTGGCTTTCCACACATTTCTGGACACCTCTGGCTACTCTGTCCCAGGCTCCACAGGGATTTAGGGAAAAGATTCTGGAGCCAGATTGCTGGGTTCATACTCTGAGCTTCTCCACCTACTAACTGTGATCCTGAGCAAAATATTTCAGTTTACTTCATAGGGTTGCCATGAAAATACAGGAATGAATACATGCAGCACATTTAGAACAATGCCTAGCACACAACAAACTCGCAATAAATGCAAGCTCCTTGTATTATCACTATGATAATCCACTATCACACCATCTCTAAGTTCTGAAGTTCCACAGAGCCGTTCTGGGCCTTTTTCACATCTCACTCTTGCCTAAGGCAGCCTCATTCATCTCCATGATTTTCAATGTCATCTATGTGTTGGCATCTCCAAATTCATATCTCCAACCCAGATCTCATTTAAGCTCCAGACTCATTTATCCAATCGCCTACTTGACACATCCATTTGGACGTCTCCCAGGCATCTCAATTGACATGTCTGAAACCGAGCACTCCCTTCCACTTGTTCCTTCTCAGTCTTCCTTGTCACAGACAATGGCAGCATCATCTGCTGGTGACTTCAGTGAGAAACCGTGGGATCATCCTTGACACCCTTCTTTCTCTCACCTCCCACATCGAATTCATTACCACAAGCTTCCAATTTCACCTCCAAAATACAGCTTAGCTCCACTCCCTTTACCATGTTCCCATTATTGTCACCCTATTCCAAGTGGCCGGTCTCCCTGTTCCATCTCCACCATCCCCACAATCCTTTTCTCACACACACCGATGAAGAGGCTGGTGGAGATGGTGGTGCTGCTGTTTTAATGTTTTCATGTTGTTTTCACATCAGTCAAATCATGAAGTGACTCTCTGCTGAAAACTCTCCAATTGCTTCCCATTTTCCGTGAGAGAAAATCAAATGCCTCGAAGCGGCCCTCAAGGCTCTTCAATCACTGGTCCCCCAGACCCCGCCAGCCCCATCTTGCCACTCTCCTGTTCCTGACCCTGTTCCTGCAACACTCAGGGCTGCCTTCCTATCTCAGGGCTTCACAGAAGGCTGCTCCTTCTACAGCCTAGTATCTTAACCCTTTCTGTGCTCTGAACTGCTCTGGCAGAATGGTGAAGTCACTGGAGCCCTGCTCGGAATGTTTTTTAATACATAAAATAAAATGCATAGGATTGCAAAGGGAACCAATTATATCACAATACTACTGTGAAAGTACATTTGTGACATACCACGGTGGTGAGGGATTCTGACAACGGGGGAAGGTGTGTGTATGAGGGGAACAGGAGGCACGGGAAATCGCCGTGGCCTCTGCTCAATTTGTGTGAACTTAAAGCTTCTCTAAAAAATAGTCTATTAAAAAATCACACTTGTGATGTAGCAATAACATGTGTGCTTCTTCATCAAGGTATTAACGAACAAGAGTCAGCGATGGGTCTAGTAACTACCGTAATTTCAACATGAAAACAGCTGCCATTTCTCCTGGTGACAAAATCACACACAGCCACCATGAACACTAGTGTGAAAGAAGGTCAGCTCCCCCTCCAGGTGACAGCCTTGTCCAAATCAAACTCTTTTCCCCATCCCGTCACTAACTACTGCTCACCCTTCAACTCCAGAACACCCGTCTTCAACCCCCTCAAACAGAGGACCTTTCTCTCCTGCTATCCTCATTCACTACACCCCATTTTATACCTCAAATTTTATCTCAAATTATAATTACACGTGTTTGTTTGCATGTTTACTCTCTGTCACTAGATCCAAAGTTCCACAAAGGCTGGAATGATGCTTCGTCTGTCCTGTGATTGACACAGAAAGGGTTATGATTGAGTGAGTGGATGAATGAATTGCCCAAAACTGGTAGGCCACGGAGCACAGCTGTAAGAAGCCCATCGAACTCCAGAGGTGGTGTTTTTTGCCTGTGTCACACCGAACACAACATGTTAGGGGATGATTTCTGCTTCATACACATGTCCCTTCTTTTACCGTCTTCCACTGATCTCTCTGCTCCACACAAGTTATTTATGTAACTTTAGGAAGCTGGCCTTCAGAGAAGTTACATTTACCAAAAATGTTTATATCTCCAAATGGTAGCTTTTGCTGAAGAGGCAGTGAAACGTTAGGTTCACATTTCCAAACTATTTTTGTGAAAATTTAAATGGTTGCAGATCCATTCAGGACCGAAGAAATAGATGAACTACGATGATGATAATAATAAACATTTACTGAGTGCTCTTCACACTTTTTTATATATTAGCTCATTTAATTTTTACTGCATCCCTACTTAGTCTGGAAGAGTGAGGCATAAAAAGATGATAAACCCATGCAGAGAGCTATATTCTTTTCCCTCTTCACCATCACATAGATCTACTTTAAATTTTTCTCTACCCACCCAAGAGCCTAGGATTTGCTAACAGAGATTCCTAATGCAAATCAGTTCTCAAAGAGGTGACACCTTAACCCGTTCACTGCAACTAATACACTTCCCAGGTTTTGTCTGTCACCCAAACAGCTAGTTGTTCCACCTTGGGAATCAAAAAACAATGATAAATGCTCAAAGTTCAAAATTCAAAACCCCACTTGGGGGACAAGGGTCATCACAATCAGAAGCCCACAGTAACAGACATGGGAGTGGAGGGGCAAGTGGGGAAAAGATGTGTAGGAGACCAGAAGATGCTCCCCAAAATATACTGCTCTGGCATGAGAATTATTTTGAGCTGAAAGCAATGAGAAAAAGCAGACACAAGATGAGCTCTCTTCAGTCCCCCTGCTCCTGAACATAGATCATAACTTTCCCCTGTGAAAGAGCCCCCCACCCCACTCCAATCCACTTCCTATACCAGGAAGGGAATAACAACCTTATCACCAGAGCTGATATAGCACCGCAAAAGCATCTGTACAAACGACACTTACTAACTCATCTTCATCCACTAGTTTCCCACATTTGCCTTCCTCCAATTAGCCTCAGAAGCTCAAAGTCCCTTTCCTTTGTCTTCTCACTTTTCTTTAAGTTTATCCTTTTTTTCCCCAAATGGTCTAAAAGCCTCCAACCCTAGCCATTTCCTTGGGGGTTTCTCTTCTTTCAGTGAAGATCCCTGTGCCACATAAAACTTTTAACATCAAATAAATTCATATGCTTTACTCCTGCTAACATGCCTGTTATCAGGTTTTTTGCTTGTTTGTGTTTTTTGTTGTTGTTGCTTGTTGTTGTTTGTTTGTTTCTCAGTCCCAGCCGAAGAATATAGGAAGGTTAAAGAAAAATTTTCCTCCCCTACAGATGATAGATTGAGGGTATCATATTCCAGCTCAGAAAACTCAGGCCTTAAAAACATTTGTTGGTTGTGTTACATTTAAGACTGGGTTAAAATTGGAGTTTGAATCTACAGTGGTGAGATTTAGCTACAGTTAATCTGGGTCAAGAGGAGAGGATTAGGAGCAGGCTATAGGTTAGGGTAAGAACCTTGTTTTGAATGAAGCTTACTGTCTAGGTTTCAGTAGGGCTGGGATTCCACTTAGAACTTAGGGTTACTTTACATATTGGAAGCTAAGAGTTCAAGTTAAGAGTTTAGAGTTACTGTCAGAGTCTAGGTCAGCAACACGAAGACAGTATGGACACTGAATCAAAAGTAGTATTTAGGTCTGAATTCAGATCTTAGGGAGTGTTACTGTTTAAAGTGATGACAAAATCCTGTGGTCAGCCTGTGTTTGGGGTAGAGATATGAGACAGGTTTATAAATGTCAGCAAGGTGCAGATGAGTCTAGGATTGCCTCTGGTGGAGACAGATCCACAAACTCAAAAGGTGGACACAACTACCCAGATCAGCCCCCCACTGCCTGGGATCCCTGGTGTTCCTTACAACCATGCATAGGGAACACTCCAGGGTTCGTACTTCTCCCCATCTTGGGTCACCCTTCCCCCTGGCTTGCTTATATTCCCTACCCTCAAACCCTGGCTAAACTAGCCTGTCAGGCTTTAGTAGGTAAAGGAAGCCCTGGCTATTCCATTGATAAAGATAAGAAATCATTCTGATTTCTTCAAATCAGGAGCAGGGAACATGTCCAGGCCTGGACAGAATCTGTGTGTGAGTTCGCTGCTCTGTGCCCATGACACCCCTACACTGTAGCCGCAATCCCAAATAGCCCTCATTGTCCCTCATCCAAGGGCTTTTTCCCAGGTAGCTGGATTTGGAGCCAACTCAGCCTCTAGGGAATTTCCAGGAAAGTGAGTGGTGAGCACTGAGTCCCCAAAATAAAAGGAGCAAAGAGCAATTGAGACTAATGGAAAATGTTCAGGGCAACACTGGCCTCATGCAGATACCATAACTCTCTCCACCACCGGTGGTGGTGAGTGTTGTCCAAAGGAGAGGCCAGGAAACTCGTAAGTAAAATCAAACTGCAGAGTTTGATTATAATGATTTATCTGTTGGGAAATACCAGGGATTAATTTCAGTCATCAGTATAGGAACAGCAAAGAAAAATGTCCCTTCCTACATTAGGAAGGGACACACAGCACAGCTCGGCTACACAACAAAGCCAAGACCACAGGGATCCTTAGCCTCTGTTAGGAGTCCTCAAGCTGGCAGAGGGTCTTCTCCACCTCTTTACTGGGACAGCAGGGTCTGACTGGCACCAAAGGCACCCACATTTTTTTGTAAAACTTTCCTGAGAACCATTTGAAAAGGCGATCATAAAAGAAATCACTTTTTTCACTGGAAAAACATTATAATTAGAGTTCCGTTCCTCACCAGAGCCAGCACAAGAGAAAGGATAGGGGGATGGGCTCTAACCTAGAAAACGCCACTCACTATACTGCACTGAGGGGTTCCCCCCCCATTAGGTCTCATGCTGCCACCTGTGAAATGGGGATGGCTGTGCCCACTCCCCCTCACAGGGGCACTGTGGCCACAGCAGAAGGGAAACCTGCTGAGAAAGCCAGAGAGCTCAGACAAACACAGCTGTTACCTTCTGCGATCCCACGTGTGAGTCTCAGGGAGCAGCGACCCGGGAACAGAGGCGTGCACTCCCATCCTGCAGGACCGGCACTGGGGGGTGGGCCTCTGCCGAGGGGGGCCCCTTTGTCCAGCTGACCCCCAGTCCCCAAGTGTTCTTGCCACACAGCCTGCATTTGTCCCTTCCTAATTTGGGGCCATTTCTCCTTGTTGTTCCTACACTGATGACTGAAATTAATCCCTGGCATTTCCCAACAGCTAAATCATCATAATCAAACTCTGCAGCTGCCAGATCTGCTGACTCAAACCCCCTATGTATTCATATGATATTTGCCGGGTAATTACAGAATAGAGGTAATTATATTCATGACTCCATTACTTTCATAATTCCAGAGACCCAGAAATCACTAAAAAAAAAAAAAAAAAAAAAAAAAAAATCTCACAGGGCCCAGAGAAGAAATTCCTTCAGTAACGACCCTCACCCGCCTCTTACCCTGTTTTTCCTCCCTCACAGAACTCTGCAAACCTTCCCAGTCAGCCCTAGCAGCACCAGAGCAACTCAATGAAGACAGACAGGAGGGAGAAGAAACACAGACTGACACTTAATGCTCAGTTAGGACAAAAAAGGCTTTGGGTTGTCTAAACCGATGTGCATTAGTTATAGTAACACTAGCTATTGTATTAGCGAAGCCCTAAACGCCCATGAGTTCTTACAGCCTTCACACAATGAAAACCTATTCTCTACTCCTGTCACAGCCCAGTTCAGGTGGTTCCCACCGGGCACCTGTCACATGCTCACGCAGGGCCCCAGGCTCCTTCTAGCTCAAGGCGCTTCACTCCAAGCCCTCACAGGCTTCTCCCATCAGCTGACACTTGGGGAGACTTTTTAACTGCTTTGGCTCAGACATGACCCTCACGGGTTCTGCTCACATTCCTACTGGCAGCAGCGTGTCGTGTGCACCACCTAAATGCAAGGGGGACTGGTGGACACAGCCCCTGCAGCTCAGCCAGTCCCAGCGGCAGCTCCATGCCCCTCCATGCTCTGGTGGGGAACTCACCCCGCTGGAGGTTAGCTGACCATTTCTGCCAGCAACGTCATACCTACAGGGCATGGGTAAACTTGCAAGGGACCTGTGAAGTGATGGGCCCCCGCAGCCGGATGCCACGAGGCCCAAATTTAAGTGACAGACATTCTAAAGAGGTGACAAAGAAAATTCATTGTCAGTTACTTTAGCATCCAGAAGAGACCCTCTCACAATCATCTCCAGATGGGACCCTGAAGCGCTCCGGGCAGGGCCTTCAGTCCCTCCCATCTCCTACTCCTCAGCCCACCTTCCCTGCACGCTGCCGCTTTGGTAGGGCTGCGCCACACACATCTCCAGCGTCCAGCCTCTTTGGAGAGGCACCCGCTCCCACATGGAGACTCGGCCGTGCCCCTCTGCAGCCTGTGGATGGCAGCAATGATAAGCAAGGAATCTGGTCATGGGTCAAGGATTCTGGTCGGTGGTGGAAGGCCAGGCAGGGTGGTCGCTGAGCCTGATGGAACTGCAGAGGGAGGCGGGTTGGCAAAACTCAGGAGTCAGAACGCAGTCAAGTTCCACAGATGGTGCCTGGAGGGCTGCCCCTGGGGACACTTGTTCAAGGTCAGTGGCAGCAAAGGAGGCCCAGTAGCAGAGACACTTGAGAGCATAGCAAGTGACTGGGACTCTGGGTCCTGCAGTGGCCACAGGAAGGGCCCTGCAGCTGCTTGTACTTGGAATGGACCCCCCAGACCGGGCCTGTGGTTGTCAGCCTGTCTGAGAACAACTTAGGGTGGGGTGCGGGGCACCAAATGAAGCGAGCACCGACGAGGCCGAGTGAAGGAGGCTCACATAAGAGGTTCACTCGAAGCATCTCACTCACGTCAGAACGGCCCATAAGACCGAGTCCATTGCCCAAAGGATGGGTGGTCTCCACCCCATGTGAACATGTGGAATACTCAGAGGAATTCTTTCCTGTTTTTAAAACCCCAACCTAATGACTATCCTATATTTCCCATTCTGCATTTTCCACTTCAGCAGTTTTCTTTGTGTTTGTTCCAGAAAAGAGACAGAATTGAGTTTTACTGGGCTTTTTACACTTGAAAGCCTCTACAACTAAATACAGCTTCGTCCCAGAACTGCTTTTGTGACTGGTCAGAGCAACCCACAAGCGGCCTTCCAGCATGGCGGCATTGGCCCCAACTCCAGAGGGCCGATCGCGAGCACCTCCCCCAGTCCGTGCCCTCCTGGGGGAGAGTAGGAAAGCAGGGCACCACATCTGGGGCAAGAAGTAGCATCTTCCAGTTGATAAGCCATCCTCCAGGGCACGATTGGACCTTGTCAACATTCTTACCTGTGACACTCATGGGATTTTCAAGACACTGGTGGAAAAATGTGTGTAGTATCACAATTTTTTGTTCAAAATGCAATATCTGCAAGCATATTTTAAAAACCAATAATAAAGAACAGGACTGGTTTCTTTCTTTGTTTTTTTTTTTTTTCAACTACTCTTCAAATAGAAGGGAATGGACCTTTCTCTGCCCTCCCTCCTCCAGAGCCCCCTTCGTGTACTTCCTGTCTTTGCAGTGACCTTATGTCCCATCTACCCAGAACTCCAGTATCACACAACCTCAGCCATCTGGAGCACAGCTGAGACAAGACCCCCAAAAGGCGGCTGAGCGCACAGGTTGGAGGCACCGCTGTCTGCACAGAATGGAAGCCTCAGCCTTCCTGCCACACCTGCATTTCAACAGCTCCGTGAGTTTGGTTCTTAGTCCGAAACACATGAGGGCAGCTAATTGGTAATGGAACAGGAATCACCACCCAGACAGGTAGGAATACTGGTAGCAATGAGGGGTGGACAGAAAATCTAGAAGCAGGTGACAAAACCTCTAACATCACAGACAGCTGGATAGTTGACGCCTGAGCAAATAGCCTGAGGCTTTGCAGGAACTGGAGGGTCCTGGAAGAGAAGACCTACCTGAATGGATAGAAGGGAGCAATCCAGTGTGGCAAAAATACAAATGGAGCTGGTATCTGTATTTGGAGGAAAAGCAAAGGGTGGGAGAAGGCAGTTTGAAGCCACGCTTGGAAGGGAGGCCATGCTGGCCTGGGCGGTGTAAACTGGAGATGATCTGCCCGAGTGGTATATGTAGGGTATGCATGTGGGGGCCTGTGCACGCGAAAGGGGGTAGCAATGGAGGGTGTGGATGATGAGGAGAACTCCTGGGAGCATCCTACAGGACAAGGAGCACCCCGGGTCTGAGGAGGTTGCTCATCCAGACAAGACACCAGCTAGCCTAGGAAGTCCGTGGCTCTCAGAAACATCACCACACTCATTCAGGGCAGGAGGGACCTGAGACATCTTCAAATACCACTCCCTGTTTTTCACAAGCGGATGGGGGGTGGGCACCACTGGCAGTTACAGGTCCACACCCTGACAACTGGCTAGTGGGACGACCAGGGCTGCCTCTGAGGCCGCTGCCTTCCATCCCGTAGGCCACCTCTTCCTCCTCCCGCCGCCCCACCCCCACCCCCACTGTGGGGTTTCCAGCAACCATCCTTGCCCTGTGCAGGGGTCAGTGGGATCTCCCTTTACCCTGAGCTCCCCCAGCGAGCTGGCCTCAACCATTTAGCCTGGACAGAAGCAGGCAGCGGGGCGCCTGGCCGGCTGAGGAGTTGGGAAGCTTCGTTAATCATGCTTTCAGAGCACTTTGCAATGCAGAGATGAAAGACGTCTGAGGAGAGCAAAGTACAGCCATTACAATCTCCATCTTCCTAATTGAGGAAAATGAGGTTATTTCCAGATCCTCTGTGATGCAATGGCAAATGTGCTTGATAGGCCCACGCTACGGCTTCTCCCCCCACAGCTCCTCAGGGTGGGACAGTGGAGCGCTGTGTGGAGGGCACCCAGCGACTGGGCTCCAGGTTCGGGCCCCACCACTTGGGCGTGCCCCAGCAGCCCGGCATCACTCCTGATGCCTCAGCCCCAAGAAGGGCAGCCTCAACAAAACATCAAAGTGGGGCGCCTTCGTGCGGCATGAAGTCCTCCTCTGCACTGAGTAATTGGAACAAAACGACCCAGGTAGTCTTGCTGTAACATCAAAGCTGCGTATAATAACCTCACAGATGAATTCAAGAATGAATACATTCACAGCCGCTGCTCAAGTTTGAAGTATGCCATGATTTTTTTTTCAGCTTCAGAACTGAGCAGGAAGAAAAAGAAAAATCACCAGCCGCAGCTTTCTTTGTTAACCAGCTGCCTCCCCTCTCGGGCTGCAGTGAGAGGTGTGGGCTTGCAGCCTTTAAGTAATAAGAAGTCAGTCTAGGACCATGTGGATGGGAAGACCAAGCATCAGACAAGGGTCAGGGGAGAGATCCCGAGGGTAAAACACAAAACATCGCGGTTGACATGCATGGGCACAAATGCAGATTCTGGCCCAGCAGAAAGGCCAAGAGTACAGGGGAGGCAGAGCACAGCACAGAGGGGCACTGACAGAAACATCTACGATGGTTCAACCACCAAGATCATGGTGGAGGGGCTGGCCATCCTCTGTTGCTTCCAAGGAATGGCTCCCTTTATTTAGGCTAGAAGACTACAGGTGATCATGTATTTATAAATAACAGAGCTACCAAAAGGAGGAATCCAAAACTGGTTAGCAGAGCTAATACAGAAGACCTTCACTGCTGAGCAGATGGAGTCCTAGAACTTTCCAGAAGCCAGTCATAGGTCTCCAATTTGGGAGGCCTAGCTCACATGCTGCTGGGCTGCAGCCTCTTCCTAAAACTCGGATACTTCTCCATTTGTCTTACAGCCCAGTGGCACCTTTGCCCACCATTATGGGTTGAATTCTGTCCTCAAAATAGATGATGAGGGTGCCTGGGTAGCTCAGTCAGTTAAGCATCTGACTCTTGATTTTGGCTCAGGTCATGATCTCATGGTCATGAGATCGAGCCCCAAGTCCGGCTCTGCACTGGGTGCTAGGCATGGATGGAGCCTGCTTAAGATTCTCTCACTCTCCCTCTGCCCCTCCCCTGCTCACTCACTCTCTCTCTCTCTTGAAAAAAAAAGATGATGGAGTTCTAACCCCCAGTATTTGTGAATGTGACCTTACTTATTTGGGACTAGGGTCTTTGCAGATGATCAAGGTAAAACGAGATCATTGGATGGGCCCTAATCCAATATGACTATATCCTTATAAACTGGGGAAATGTGGACACAGAGACAGACATGCACACAGGGAGAATGCCATGTGCAGAGGAAATCAGAGATGGAATGCCAGAGGTTGCCAGCAACCCACTGGAAGCTAGGAGAGAGTCAAAGCACAGGCCCCCTGGCTCACAGCCCTCAGAAGGAACCGACCCTGGGACACCTTGATCCAAACTGGGAGAATTTACTAATTCCTGTTGCTTCAGCCACCCAGTCTGTGGTACTGTGTCAGGGCAGCTCCAGCAAACGAATATACCTCCATTATACTCACTTCAACCTTTTTGTTCTTGCTGCTCATGCCAATGCCACAGGCCTTCCCCTAGGCCTCCAGCCCAGGGCAGAATCAGAAGGAAAGTGAAAGCAGCAAAGGGCTCAGTCTAGTCTCTCTAATTTGCCTCCCTTATACTGAAAATGGGTGAAGGGTGGGCTGGTTTCTGGGGACTCACATAAGCCCTCTTATTCTGGGCCCTGTCCACCCTACACACATACACACACACACACACACACACACACACGCGTGCACATGCACACGCACATGCACACACCCTCCCCAGGTGCCCAGAAGAATCAAAGGGCCTGGGCCAACCATGGCACATCGGGCAGAAGACAGAAGAGCCAAGGGAGGCCCCCTGTCACCTGAAGCCTCCACCTGCCATCAGCACCTTCTATCAGTAGGGTCAGCAGCCCCCAGCCAGTCTCCGGGGTAGACTTGCCCTTCTCCACCCACACGCTGAAACTCACATCAGGGTACCTTGCCTGCCTCATCAAGGTGGTCAACTGCTTCTGGCTGCCAAGGCTGACCACAACCCCCAGAGCAAGGAGTCTTTGAGTGCTCAGGAGCCCCTCCTCCTTCACTAGAAAACTTTGCTGCTTCCCACCCCACTGTCTCATAGAAATTCACTGTTACTTTTCGTCACCACTGTGCCTTATTTGTGCACCCAAACTTGGAGGATGAGTCTTCTCCTGCTCCCCTCTCTTCTGGTTCCTCATCTTCACCGAGCAACACAGACACCCTTGATGCCCTGCCAGCTCCAAATGAGGCCTAGGCCATCAGATAAAGGAACAGTCAGGACAGGTGTAGGACCATTTGTACAGCCACCGGCTTGGAGCCCCCCAGTCCTCATCCCAGTAACTTGGACCCAGGACGAGGAGCTCTGGCCTCAGGAACCGCTTCCCCTTGTCCCAAAGGTCCTCAAGGGAAGAGTCTGGCAAGTTCAAGCCATGGGAAAAAGAAACACCCTTGGATACAAAATTATCACCCAGGAAACAATCATACCAAATGATTTCTATGAAAGCCCCTACCTCATCATAAATTTGGCCATTTTAGAATTTTAATTTTAGGGTGGGGGGCACCTGGCTGGCTCAGTTGGTAGACCACATGACCCTTAATCTCACAGCCATGAGTTCAAACCCCACAGTGGGTGTGGAGCCTACTTAAAAAATAAAAAAGAAAATAAAATTTAGAATTTTAATTTTTGTTTAAATTTTGTGACTTATCGTGAATAACATGCCTTATTGATGTGATTTCGTCACTGTTATTTTTCCTATAAGGTGTGACTTTTTAAAAACTTGTCAGTTCATGGGATCATATCCTACATAAACAGAGTTACTTTTTTTCCTACTAATACATATCTGATTTTACAATGTACTTAATAGAAATTCCTGAATAGCCCACTCCTCTTCTGCAAAGTGAATGCTAGAGTTTAATTTGCTTTGCGATCAGTCGGTTCCTGGCCCCTTGCACATGGGGGTGTCAACTCTCACACACACATGAATTAAATGCAGGAACAAATGACAAAAAAAAAAAAAAAGCCCCTCTATCAGATGAAGTATTTGGAGGTTTTTCAGCATCTGTAGGGCACTTTGAGCCCATCTCCAGGTTACTTCTGAAATGCTCAGGATTTGGGAGGGATTAGAAGAAACTTGAAGATCTCTATGAAGGCAAGAAAACAATTAATGACTTGGAAAATAGAACACCTTAAGCTAGGTTAGGAATATGGCCAGATAGTCTTAATATGAGACAGTTTAAGAGACAGGAATACTTTAAGGAGCCTTTGAGTCTAGCATGAAATCATCCACATATAATCTACTTTCTTATTCTTTTATTACTAAAATAAAGCAATTGTTTCTTCCCCATCAGCCTCTTTCCTTTGATTTCCCCTTGATTTGCCTCCTGGCCCCATCCCTACCTTTGTCTATTTAATGTTAATCAACTCAGAGAGACGAGTCTTTGAAAGCTTCCCAGTGATTTCCTGTCTTAATTGTCACCGCACCAAAGAAGCAGGAGGAGGGGTAATGCAGGGGAGCATGACCAGGTAGCCTGGTAATAACCAGTCACCTACCCACCACCCAAGGCACATTTCTGCATTTCCAGCCATGACCTCCAAAGTACCCTGCTTTATCTGTAGCATCTCCTACATCTTCCCCATTGCAAACCCTGCAGTCAGACTTCCATCCCACTACTCGCTCCCCACTCCCCATAATATACACTTTGTCAGCCCCCATCCCATGGTTGCCTCTACCAAGATGCCCTTCCCCTTCACCTCCACCCTTAAAACCTAGTTCCAGTTTCTGACTTTCCGTGGATCCAGCCTCTTTTCAGCCCCTAGGGAACAACCCTTCCTCTGAGTGCTTGCCTAGCATTGCCACAGACTCTTCCCAAAGCATGTAGACCTATGGAGAAATTTCTATTTTCATGTAGACATACTTTATCCTCACAACTTAACTGTAAGCTTCACAGAAGTCCATGTGCTGAGCACATGGTTAATATCAATACATATGTGCTTATGCGAAGGACTGCAGCCAAGTGGTCCCTGTTGATCTTGAGCGTGGAGTAGAGGAGTTGAAATAGGATGCGTGTGAAATAGGATACGAACAATTCTAACACCCTACTAGTTGTCTACTTCTGCCTCGTCATACTTGCCCACCATTTTAGCAGATGTTCCAATATTCCTGAGAAGTACATAACACAAGTATGCAGAGAGCATGTTTGCCTACACCCTAAGCTCCTTGCCAGGTTCTAGGGGCACAAGAGTTATCCAGGTGTCACTCCCACCAACACATTATGGCTCCTCTTCATCTGGTATACCTGGAGACACAGGCTTGTCTCACCTGCTCTTTTTCAGGCTTCTTCAGAGTCGCATTGGGGCTTGGCCCTTCACTCCCCGGAGTTTTAGGGCCACCATCCATCTCTCTTTCACAGGTTCTCTACTCTGGCTGCACAGGCTCCACCCCCAGAGACTGATGACACTGGTCTAGCTAGGGCCCAGATATAAGCAGTTTTGAAAAGCTCTGCCTGTTTCAGCCAGTCAAACCCGCTGCAGCATTCACCCCCACACAGAGCTGAGGGGAGGAGCAGGCTCTACCAAGGGGTGTTGGCAGCTGTGAGGAATGATGAGGCAGCAGGGGTACAATTTAAATGAGATACGGTATGATCTTCCTAAAATTCAAGAGAGATAAGAAGCTGTGGCACCTCGTGGTTCTCAGGATATTCTCAATCATACACATGCACAAAACACACACATGTTCTCTTCCCACGAATATACGATAATTCGCAGATACATAGTCTAGATCCACAGCAAGAAGAAAAACCTTTGTCTAAAGGCTATGTCATCTGTAAAGAGTTTTTCCCTGAACACCATGAAAATCCCTGCATGTTATCATGCATCACAGCTATTGGTGTTCTCTTTGCTTCCAGACAATGACCAGAGGTCCACCAATGCATCAGGGATGACTGATGGAACAAAACCATGTGCCTCTGAGGGTCACATTCATGCACACAGAGCCCCTGAGAACATTGGTTTACCAACCCTGGTGACATGGTAGAATCACTCTGGCAGGGGGGTGAGGGGGGGGAGAGGCGGTTTGAAAAGTTGTCCATGTCTGAACCTAATCCAGGTCAATTCTAGGAGAAGCTCTGGAGAGGAGGCCCAGGCACGGTTGAGAATCACGGTTGCAGATGCTTTGAAGGTAGAGATTTCCTCTTACCTTATAACAGCAATCCTTAGGCCACTTGCCTCCTGGTCTCCATTAACAGAATGAGCGAATAGATGAGGTTTATTTTTTGTTCCTTCCCCAAGTATTGAGCAATCCTCCAGAGAAAGGGTAAGAAGTCAGTGTATTCGTACTCCCAGATTTACAAACAGGTTAAGATGCGGCCCCATAATGGCCTGAATTGTGTCTCTCTGAATTGTGTGGAAGTCTTCATCCCAAATTCCTCAGAATGTGACTCTATTTGGAGACAGGATTTTTAAAAAGTCAGTTACATTAAAATGAGATCACTAAAGTGGGCCCTAAACTAGTATGACTGGTGTCCCTATGAGAAGAGGAAGTTTGGTCACAGACACACAAAGGGAAGACCATGTGAAGACCCAGAGAGAGGATGCCTGCCTACCAGCCAAGGAGAGAAGTCTCAGAAGAAACCACCCTGCTGACACCTTGATCTTGGGTTTCTAGCCTCCAAAACAGGGGGGGGAAACACATTTTTTGTTGTTTAGGCCACTCAGTGGGTGGTACTTTTGGTATAGCAGCTCTAGCAGACTAGTACAAGCCTCTTCCTTCAAGAAGTTAGCAGCGAGAGTTTGAGACCCCCAAGATGACTCACAATGAGTTAACAGTAAGACTCCAACCCAGTCCTGATTCCAAGAGGCTGTGGAGACTTTTTCCAGAGCTGAGAGGACACAGATGTCTCTTTTTTCTGTCAGGAATGCTTTAGTTGGAGTCTCACTAGAGGCAAAAAAAACCAAACCAAAACAAAACAAAAAACTGTTTCTAAGAGCCCCCAGGTCACTTACATCCCCAGGGGCCTGAGAACGCTAACTCCATCCCCATAGGGCCTTCAGGTTCCCTCCGAGAACCTGACTGTCCCTGTTCCTTGATCTGAGGGAGGAAGGGCCTTCCCTGCCTGGCAGAGCCGGCCCCCTCACTCTCCAGTCTTTCCCATTCAGATGGTATTCTGAAGCTCCCCGTGTGGGGTGTGAAATGCATGAATGCTCTCAAAAGAGCTTCTTTATCCCAGACCCTGAAACTGTGACAAAGAGGGCATCTTCACCTGTGAATTAGTTGATTTTTTTCAGCTGCCTCTGCTGGCTTCTCCAACAGGAGAGCCGGCCTCTCTACAAATGGCGTCTCTGAAAGCCAGAGCAACATTCTCTAGCTAATAGCAGGCGGCTGCTTCTTTCTTTCTTTTTCCTTTTTTTTTTTTTTTTTTTTTTTTGCCACGAAATGTTTCCTTTTAGCAGGCAACTTGAAAAATGCCCTTCCAAAGAACTGAGTTGTCACTATAAACGTCTAAATGAACCTTTATTAGAACTATAAAAAAAAAAGGCTACTTAACATGTAATTGGACCATTCTTCATGCTTAAACACACTGTTACAATCATGTCAATAGCTAAGTTAGAAACCCACGGTGAAAGGCAAACATTTTATCTGCAAGCTCCATTTTATAGCCTGGTAAGATGAGATCACATCAATCTCTGTGTCTCTGAAAAGATGATACATAGAAATTTGCCCAGGTACTTGTGCGCCCTTTGATTTTTCCTCTCAGATTGACTGAAATTAGCTAATGGTAAAAAGTCACTCGAACAAGATCATTGCACAAACACTTGCTCAAGCAGGGATGGAGAGATACACTCAAGTCGCCCACACCCCAACGTGGCTCCATTTCCATTCCCTTCCTAATCCTAATGTTCATAGAACTGTTTATTATCAACCAGTTTATAGATCTCTAGTTAATATTTGCTCAGGGCTTATGTTGATTTCTCAATACATGCAATTTTCTGGTTTCATCTTTATGTTTAAGGATTAGATTGGATCGAGCTGCCTTGTAGTAATTTAGTTTTTATCTTATGCCTTACAGTTTTATGTTCTTGTAATAGCACTTGCTTTTCCTTTTTTATTTAATTAAATATATCTTATTTCACAACTACAGCATTTTTGTTTTGAGTTTATTTATTTAACAGCTGGCAGGGTGCTGGTGTTTTGTTGAGGGAACCACGCTGGGTATTTTTAGAAATTCAGAAGTTGGGGAATGCACCAGCTGAGAGGATGCAAGAAAAATCTGAACTTGGGACATGAATGCTTAGAGATTAAACTTGGATTGCTTTGGTTGCCTGATGGAGCTCCATAGATTAAGTCCTTAAAACAAAACAGAAACAAAAACAAACAGACAACAACAACAAAGTGTATTTAAAAGTATGCTCAAGAAAGATGTTCCAAGACTCTCTCTTTGCCCTTCTACAGAACAGCTGGCTCTGTTCGCTGGCTCAGCCAGTGCAGGAATCCTACGCTACCACCTTAGGATTGCTTCCACATCATCCATAGAAGGCGCTATAGATTGTAAGGCTTTCCAGCCATCTGTGTCTCCAGTGACTAGCTCCGGTCAATGGTCCCGTGGACACAAAATTTGGATCAGTACAAGCCACATACACATGTCCATGCACAGGTGCATCTGGCAATAGGTTGACTGAGGCACATGACTTGCTTCCAATATAGACAAATGGGATTCATCCTATAGCTGGGGTCCACAGCCCTCCCTTCATACTGCTGACCCCACTAGGCCACTTTCAAGCTTGAAGCAACAGCTTCACCAAACCTTAGGGCTAAGGCAAGTCCAATGAGACAACTGGGGCATAATATTTAATGAGGGGCTTCAGTTTGGGATCAGGCAAAGCTTGCACAACACTGAGTGATGCCTCCTTAAATTTTGGGCTTCAGGTCCCTTGCTGGACTCACTGTAGCCCAGTGGTCCCGTCTTGGATGTGTTGCTCCTGCAGCCACCACCACACTCAAGGTCCCAGGTAGGAAGCCACTGCAGGTCCTCAGGCTTCTGGTGGCAACTGCACCTGGGCCATTTGTAACCAGCCACCAAATGCCTGTCCTCCACCCTGACCCAGAAGCCTCTGCTCTGTGGTCTTTCCCATGAGAAGCACCATTATTCTTTCAGGTTCCCAGGTAGAAAACCTTGGAAGGTTCTCTTATCTTTCCCACTCATCCTGTTGGGCCAGAAAATCTTGCTGACTCTTCTTTTGTGCTATCTTTCTCTCTATTTAGAGTCATACCTCCTACTTGAAATCAGACTCACATCATCTTTCAGCTGGGTTACTGTGCCAATCTCCTAAACAGCTCAATGCCTTACAGGCTTACCCACCTCTAGACCATCCTCTACACAAATGGTTTTCAAAGGGTAGTCCCCAGACCAAGCAACATCAACATCACCTGGAAACTTGGTAGAAATGCAAATTCTCAGGCTCCATCCCAGAACTACTGAATCAGAAACTCTGGAGGTGGGATCCAGCAATTAGAGTTTGAATCTATCTTCCTGATACACAGTAATGTCTAAGGATCATGCCTCTCTAGTACACAGATTAAGTTAAAATCTATGCTACTTTCTAGCTTAAAAATTCTCCACTGCCCTGTTTAAGATGAAAGTCAAATTTGATAGCCTGGCTCTCCAGGTGCTTTTCAATATATCACCAACCAATGTGTCTGGTCACATCATTTGCTGTCCTGTTACCCATAACCCAAGCTCCAACCATGCTGCTGTCCAGACTGATCCCCTGAGAGTAGACAGCTTTCTCCTTAGCTACCTCCTGTTCTCCAGGAATAACATCCATGTGTCCAATAACCATATTATTCTGTTGAGAGCATGCCCACAGCAGTGTTCAGTGTTCAGGAGCAGTGGACATTGTCAGGGGTAGAAGGGAATTACCATATGCTGAGTGTCTACCACTGGCCAACAATATTGCTGATTAATTCCCCTACAATGTCTCATTGGAGACTCAAAAAATCCTATAAAGGACTTATGGAAAGGCCAGTGTATCAAGTCCAAAGGTGAATATAAAGGAAAGAGCCTCCCTGGGATAGAAAGCAGAATAGGAACAGGTGTAAAAAGATGAAAAGTGGAAAAAAAAATCCATGCTAAACCCAGCCCAGAGGCCAGTGCCTTCCTCCCATGTTGTTCTGGAATCCTAGAGTCCAACAACCAGTCCAAGGCCCATCCTGTAAATGTCTCAATACATTTTTTTTTTCTTGGCTGACTGTTGAAGCAAGAAAGTCAAAGGGGCCCTTCTCTTAGGCCCCTGATCCAAAGACCCAGCTGCACTGTTTTTGCTGAGTCAGATAAGAAGAACCAGCCCCAGAAAGAACATGAGAGACACCATGGCCAGAGGGCTGGTGGGTGAGCACAGTGTCACATGCTGGGGGCCCCAGGTTTCCCAGTGACAGGTCTGCCACTCACGTGTCCTGTGACTGACTGGACTCAAGGCCCCATGCACTCTAGACCCCAGTAGCCGGCCTGTGCTTTACCGAGTTTGCACATAATGAGGTCACTGAATCAGCCTCTCTCTAAGAGCCCATATGACATAAGTGTCTAAGCACAACATTTTGCTCGGGCAAACCCCCATGCCCACGGGCGTGATGCAGTGGTCACCTAAAGTTTCAGTAGCTGCAGAGAAGCTGCCGTGAAACCAACCTTCACATCCCAAACACTGCCAGGTGCCACCATCCTTCCCAGCATGCATCCTGCGTCTTAGGACAGTGTGAGCAGGGGACTGCTTCTGAATTTTTGCTCTTATAGTCTGAGCCTTTCAAGGGTGTTTTGCCTTTCAGATTTATTTCAGCAAGTTGCTGTTAATTGTGTTTTCAATTAGTTATGTTTAAAACATCTTGCGATTTGGGCAACTGAAATTGCAGTGCATTAATAATTATTAAACAGAGGTTCTAATCCATTATTTATTGAATAAATTTTTAATAGTAATGCAGAATCCATTGTCACTGCCACCATGAGTTTGGCCATTAAGGAAAAAGCTGACGAAAGAAAACTAAAGCTCCAGGATTCTTAAGTGAAGCCTGTGGAGCAGAGCTTCCTGGAGGAAGGACCGGCAGCTGTTTCTCTTTTATGTCTGTTTAATCAAGGCTTTGTTGCCTGGAGAGACAGAGGGAGTTCCCACATAGTAGGTACTCCGTAAATGTTTGCACAAAGAGCGAATGAATGAATGAGTAAATAAGTGAATTTAAGAGGAATTAATCTAGGAGAGACTCTTTAAGATCTAAGATCCTTTCTATTTTAACCATTAACAAACACGGAGCATTCAACCAGGTGATGGAGTGTCCGTGACGGATAAGACAGTAATCCCTTCCTGCTTAGTCTGACAGATCATCATTACACAAATTTAAATATAATTATAAAGATGTGGTAAGCCAAGGTGGCACAGGAACCCAAGTGAGGAGGTGAACCTTGATGGAGCAGTCAGAGAAGGCTTCGGCAAACACGTGATATTAAGTTCCAGGGGCCAAGTTTTCCAGATGTGTACATGAGGAACAGTAGGAAGACAAGCATATTTATGGGCACGTGCAGAGACAGTAAGGCACACACGTGGGCATGCTTAAGATCATGAGGTGTTTGCTGGGGGCATGAGGAAGTGACGCTGGAAAGGAGGATGGGGGCAAGAAGGCAAGGGCTCTGTGAGCCACACAAACAGGTTTTGTTTCCATGCTGGAGACAAAGCCATGGTGGGGGAGGGGGGCTAAGCAAGGGACAGACTGGAAGGAGTTTTATTTCAGGGCAAGCATACCAACTCCATTCCAGTACATAATCTAAGCAACAGGCTGAGGGGTCTTGGCTAAAGTTGCAGTGATGGTAAAGAGAGGGGGCAGGTAGTGATGTAGTAGTTACAAGTGTGGAATGTAGACCCCCAACTCTAGGGAGATGGTGAGGACGACAGAGAAGAGTCAGAGATGATTCCAGTGCTTTGGCCATGCATTTGAAGAAGGAGGACTAGGTTGAATGTGTGTTGGGCAGGAGGGGGTGTCACATATAACAGAAAGCTTTAGAAATGTTAACTTTGAGGTGCCTACAGGATATCCAGGAGGAAATCCAGAAAACAATTGGACATATAGGTCTAGAGACCAGTAAGAGATATGAGTTGAGCTCTAGATGGAGAATCACTCACACAAGGGTGATGGTTTCAAGCATCTGTTCAGTATATATACTCTGCACAACACTTGGCTATGAGAAGTCATTAAAAAAGATTATCTATAGAATTTTTTAAAGGAAATCTAAACATAGGGAGAGTCTAACATCTCTCTGTTTAGGGCAAAGAAAGAGATACTATGAGAAAATTAAGCAGTAAAATGAAAAAGGATCTTTTTAGAATCCATGCCAGTCTTAGACTCAACCCAAAACTAATGGATCAATTAATATCACGAAACACCACCTCTAAACTTTTGGGACTCCAGGGATATGAAAGTGGCATCATGCAATCCCTCTCTGCCTCACTCAAATCCCTCTGAAGCTTTGATCTCCAGCTCCACATCTCTGCCTCACCTCTTTCTCCAACTGCCAAAGACTATAGAGTCTCTATCCCTCTGAGCACCTTTAACCCTGTCAACCTCTGATCCTTTTTAGGCTCTGAGCTCATGTGGCCTGGCGATTGTTAACTTGTCCCGCTCAACCATACACTCTCACATGAAATCTGTACAGCTAGGGGCTCCTGGAAGGCCATGACGCATCCCCAGCCCCACCTGAAGATTTCAGCATGGCCTAGCACAGGGCTGAGCACATAACAGTTTGCTCTGGTAATTTCTGGTCCCCCAGGAATACTATCAGCCCTGGGGGCCTCTCCTCTCCCACCTCTGCTCTACTCCCAGGGTGGCTCATCTTGGCCAAGCACAGAGATGAGCTGTGAGGACCTGGGTATAATGGCCCATCGGATCCAGGTCTTCACACTTTTTCCATCAAGTTCTAGCACCACGGGACTCCAAGCCCCTGGATCATGCAAACTTGCCAGCTGGAGAGAAGACGGAAGGAGGATGCAGGAGGTGAGATGGGTTAGAGTGGGTATCACTCCACCTTCCCTCTCTGGAAATACTTTGGAATCCCTCAGGACAGACACTGGAAGGACATAAAACACAACCCCTATGCTAGGGTAGGTGCAGATGAGAGGTGTCACATCAAAAGCTGGGAAGTGACAATGTCCACTGTCACATGAGGTGTATGCTAGGCCAGCAGACTCAGAAGTGAGACCTGTAGGAGCTGGCAGAGGCAACGACATGAAAACAGTGCCCATGCAGGAAGAGGCACGGTAAAAAGTGAGCCAAGCCAGGAAGCTGTCTCCATCCTTCCAGGCAAAATTCACCATTTATCTCTCTGCTTGTTTTCCTATCTGCTTCCTTGATATAAACTCCTTGAGGCCAAGAACCTGAATTTCTCACCTTTCTACTCTCTACAATGCCTAGCAAAGTCCTTGGCACATTGTAGACACTCAACAAATGCTGCTGAATAAGGGAATAAACGCTATTTGTAAGAAACTTTACTTACAATGAAATAGTTGAGGATTTCCTAAATGAGCTTATACTTCATCATCAAGTTGGCAGGAAAATATAAAACAGTACAGTGTCAAATACAACGAAACACTATTATGTGACTTTCAAAATACATGCTACTCATAGAGCAGAGAGAGAAGCAGGTGTGTACATAACGGGTGGTTTTTTAGTTGTGTCTGCTATTCGGGTCAGTATCTTACAGGAGAGACTGAAGATCCATTAATAACAGTTGGATTCTAGGGGAAATCTTTTTAAAGGAAAATGTTGTGCCTTGTGAATATTCTGTGTCCTCAAGGAAAAGAAAATCAAGGAAAGAAAAAACTGTAATCAGCCCACTCAGGAAGAATTGGGTTGGGGCCAGGAAATCAAAATGAGAATGAATCTAGCATCACTACCAGGAGATGATTTTTTTAAGAGGAGGAAGGGGGTGGCAGTCTTCATTAAAATTACACCAGCTAACGAATAGCAGGAATGGAATATTCTTTTTTTTTTTTTTAAGGTATTGGGTGTAGTATCATCAAGCCACTGAGAAATGCAGACCACGGCCATATTCGACATACAAATCCAATTCCTTTTTAAACAATGATGGCAATGGCTTAAACAATAAAATATGTAATGGTCTTAAAGGTAACATGATTCAATTCAACTTACATGAAAACCTTGAAAATACTACTACTGTAGTACCTTTCCATGGGTGAGAAATTGACAGTATCAAAGTTAACCAGTGGTAGATCTGGGACTCAAATGCACATCCTCAGACTTTTGTGCTTTTTCTTCTCTCTGTGGCTTGGAGAATTTTCTGCTGGTAAATTGCCTGGAGGTCTGGGAAATGGTGGCGGTTCTGATTTCTGGGTGAGATCCCAGCTACAGAGGGCCTTTGTGTCTCTTCTATCCAGTTGGGACCTAAATCCCATAATGAACAGTAAGACAAATCCACTTTTTCCAGGCATGGATTCATGGTGGAGCTAGCCCCACTTAGAGGCCACAGAGGGATTTAGTCTGGAATAGGGCGCCTGATGATGCTATCAGAAAGCAGTTCATAGTTAGAACCTAGGACTCCAGGAGGGAATCACATTTCTGAAATTATTACACCTGCAAGAGGCAGCTTTAATGGCTTGGCCCTAAATTGAATATCCAACCCTCTCTCCTAAGCTGCTGCTGCACCACCATCCTCACTGTGAAATGGAGAATTAAAACGGTCAATGCACACTCTTGTTGTGAGCATACACTGCAAACAAAGAGCATGAACAAGCACTTGTCAACGCAGCCCACCCTGTCTTAGCCTGAAGACTGGCACACCCCTGCCTCTTTCCTCAGTACGGCTGATGTTGGACCCCAGGGACCGAGAGGAAAGCCAAAGATCCAGGACTCAGTGCATTGGTGAGGATTTTCGGAAGCAACAGAACCAATAGGATATACTGGGAGCTATATGAGGGAAGATCTATTGTAGGAACTGGACCAGGTAGTTATGGAGGCCATGAAGGGCCATAGTCTGCCACCTGCAAACTGGAAAATCAAGAAAGTTTATGTTATATTCAGTCTGAGTCCACAGGCTGGAAGAATCAGGAGCTCCGATGTCTGATGGCAGGAGGAAATGGACATCTCAGCTCAAGAAGAAACAGAATTAGCCCCTTCTTTGCCTTGGTGTTCTATCTAGGCCCCAGTAGATTGGATGATGCCCCACCCCCATTAGATTGTCTTTTCTCTTGCCTAATGAATGCAATGATAATCTTTTCCAGAAACACGCTCTCTCTCACACACCCAGAAATAATGTTTTACCACCTATCTGGGCATCCCTTAGGCCAGTCAGGCTGACACATAAGCTTAATCATCACACTCAGGATGCCCTCCTGCCTGAGCACTAAGTTGCAGCCAGGCTCCATCACCTGTGTGTGGTTCCTGAAACCAGAAAGCACATCTGCCTGATGGTGCAGATTGCATCGTATTCCACTTCTAATAGTGCCCATCCGGCCCTGATTCAGACAATAAAAGTATGTCTTAAGCGAAACTCTATCTGTTTTCCCTTGACCATACTAAACTTCCTCATTTCTCCTTCCCTCCTCTGCAGTTAGCAACCTAAGTTGGCTTGGAGCTAAATGACCCAGTTAATACAGCCTGGCTGAGAACATGGCTGACTATAAAAGCACCATCCTGCACACACTGAGGAGTGGCCCTGGCAGCATCGGGGCTATTACGCATTGCATCATTTTCCATTCTGTTCCAAGTTTAAGTTTCTAGGCCGGGAACTCAGGAGGCTGGCGGGCTCTGGATCCCCCAAGGGGAACCAAGATCACCTAAGTATGACCTCACCTGTCACACAGTTCATCTCCCCCCGCAGGCCTAGATGGATGAGCAAAAGGTTTATCTTGTTTATTAAAGGAGAGATGCTTTATCTTTTAGAGAGACACACTGAAATATTTATTGAGGAAATGATGTGTTTTACAAGATTTGCTTCAAAATACTTTGGGAGGGGGGGAATGTGCCTGGGGTGTGGATGGACCAGGTAGGGCTTAGGTAAATTGCCAGGGGGACTGGGTGATGGGTACATGGGGGTTCCCTAAAAGAGTCTGTCCACCTTTGCATATGCTCAAAAATTCATCCTAAAAATGCCACTTTTTAAAAAGCATGTTTTAAAGCTGAAAAGCTTTAATAAATAGTCCTCAAGAACATGTTATTAAATAAATAAAATTCCAAAATATGCCTGGTTACCTCTCTCACTAATTCAAACTATTTTTTATTCATTGTTTAATCTGGTTTTTACATCCTGGGCTTATCAGAAGACTTCCTTTTAATTTATCCTAAGTCTTTATTTCAAAAACAATCCCTCGAGGAGAGCTTCCAAATTGCAAACCAGGTTGACATCAAGAGGCTTTTTGGCAGCTTGTCCACAGCCTTCTCCCTCCTTAGCCATGAGCAGATTGTTATCCTCACTGGCCAATTTAGATAACATAATGACCCTACCATTTTCTCTATTTCCCTTTCGCCTGGCTGTCCTGCACTTCTGTGTTGGGCATAAGCGCAAAAGGAGACACGGGGAGATCACCGTCATGTTGGGGACTCCAATACCCTCTAGAGAAATGTTCTAATTGACTGGAAAAACATAAGAATCTTCTTTGCCATTGACCCATACCCACATATAAACTGCTGTGCGGGCCCTGGGGCCACATCTCAGGTTGTTCTGTTTACCAGCCCACAATATACCCAAATTATAGGCCTGTTGCTTGCAGAAAGGAGCCTATGCAGAAGTGTGTGTGTGTGTGTGTGTGTGTGTGTGTGTGTGTGTGTGTGGCAAAGCCAGTCCTATCAAATCTCAGAAAAGGCTTCACTGCATTGACTAGGACCTCTCTAAACACAGCTAACTGCCCAGTCCCCTCAGACCCCTACCCCACATCTCTGCAGCCATGATATCTTCCTGTTCTCACTCTGGCACCCTGAGAATGCCACCTACTATCCAGATCACCCCATTCCAGCAAAGATAACATTTCTAAAATTGGTTTATATGTAAATTAATTGGGATTTTAGTCAGAGAAATGAGTACATGTGTATGCACACAAACTGATTTCCCTTGGGAGACCCCAACTGCAATTACTACCCAATCATACTCAGGATCAGCACCGACAACCCCTCAGCCCAGACACTTGACACCCCATTTCTCAACGCCGCCCTGAGCACAACTCAGCTCAGCAACAGTGAAAACAGACCTCACTTCTTAGCTCTCTTTCTCCATGTCTCACTGTGCATGCGAAACAGCTTTCAGGAGTGTGCAATGGGGAGACATCACCAGACCAGTGCCCTGTGTGCTCCAAACTCAGGACCAAGCAAGGGTGGAGAAGGAGTACATTTGGAACAGAGGGAGAGTAAAAGGCAGAAGGCTGCCCATTCTAGGGATAAAGTGCTTCCTCTGGTGTATGTCTCCTTCTTCCCCTTGCATGTTTCTTACTATTTGGTTAATTGATCAAACTATCAAATATAGAAGCCAGGACGGAAGACAGAGCTGAAATCAGGTAGGATAAACTTGTCGGAAACATGGGGTGCACTTGCCTTTTTGCATCTCATCCAGGAAAGGCAAACTGCCTGTCTCAAAGCAGCACCTGAGTTGATTATGTTCAGTGATGCTAGTTGATGGGACATTCACACCCCCTACCCCCAATTTCCTGGGCAAGAAATAGCTTCCTGATATTTCTTCCAGACATATTTTTACACTACTTTTTATATCCACTTGGCACAGAGACAGGTTCAGATAAACAAGAAGAAATGCAGCTGGACAACTGCTGTCCCATTGGGTCTATCTCCAAGATCCAGCCCACTCTAACCTAGCGAAAAGCCTTTGCCTTGTCTTGGATTCTCACTAACTGCCCAATATATAGCATTCAGGCCTGGATGTCAGTGAGCCAAGGATAACCAGCCTTCACTAACTCCAGGTTTCCACCCAGGAAACGGATGTAGACTATTGAGAATCCTACAATGTGCTTTTGCAACCTCCAAGGTGCCAAAGGAAGTCCTTGGGCCCAACCAAAGGAGTCAGGCCACCCTTCCCTAGCTAAGCTGCAGCAGCCACAGCCGGTATTCCCCAGGCCTCCGGCTTATACATTCAGCCAATCCCAGCAGGCAAGCACTCAACTCCTTCAGGCGATTTGGATTCATTCCAGTCTGCCGGCCTGTGGGAATGGGTACACGTAAGCAATACCTTGGGAAGGCTTTCTAGGCTTCCTAGAGAAGGCAAGGCCAATGTTAGCACAAGGAAGAGCCAACTAGTGTATCTTTAGATGAGACCACTCCCACCCCTTACTCCTAAGGAAGTTTGACCTGACAAGGAAAGTTGGGGTTTTTTCCCCCATCTTTTTAAAGATGTGGCAACTGACATTCAAAACATTAAGTCATTTTAAAGCTTAAAAAAAATACTAGGAATTGGGGCGTCTGGGTGGCTCAGTCAGTTGAGGGTCCAACTTCAGCTCAGGTCATGATCTCACAGCTCCGTGAGTTCGAACCCCGCATTAGGCTCTGTGCTGACACCTCAGAGACTGGAGCCTGCTTCTGCTTCTGTGTCTCCCTCTCTCTCTGCCCCTAACCCACTTGCACTCTCTGTCTCTCTCAAAAATAAATAACCATTTAAAAAAAACTTTTTTTAAATACTAGGAATTCAATAAATATTTAGTTAGGGGCACCTGGGTGGTTCAGTAAGTTAAGCATCCGACTTCAGCTCAGGTCGTGATCTTGCAATTCATGAGTTCAAATCCCATACTGGGCTCTGTGCTGACTGCTCAGAGCCTGGAGCCTGCTTCAGATTCTGTGTTTCCCTCTCTCTCTGCCCCTCCCCCACTTGCACTCTGTCTCTCAAAAATTAACATTTAAAAAAATAAATATTTAATTAACAAATGAAAATAAGACAATGGGACAGGTATATCAGACTTCACCCCCTTCTTTGCTGTCTCCTATTCTCTAAGGGAACCTTTAAGTGAAAGATATGGTCACTATGAAATCATGGTGACTTTAATCCCAGGACAAGTCCTACCCATTTATGAAAACTTTCTAAAGTATGTTTAGACTATATCCCAGAAAGGGCTTCCCCATTCCCAGCCCTGCTGTGGAGGCCCCTCCTATCAATAGCCTTGCTCAGAACCTCCTTGAAATTAGGACCCTAAGTTCCTGGTGGGGCTGAGTCCTTTCAATGCTCACTTTCTTCCAGCGTAAGCACCCAGCCAGCTGCAGAAGCAAGTTGCTGCAGGTTTCCTGCACCTACCAGAACTGGGCTCAGTAGAGAACAGGCTGCTGGCAGCCTCTCCATTGACTCAGAGGGGAGACTCAGAGGCAGCATCTCATCGGTGCGGTGCTAAATTGGAACTTAAGTATGGCTCCCTAACTGACTGAAATTATCATTACATTAGGCACTAATTCCATTTTCACCCCAGCTCCACGGAGGCCCTCCACTGGGGTCCTAAGGAGTGACACAAGAGATGGGAAACCAGGTTCTGATGTTCAGAACCTCAGTGTCACTTTATATGTCTTGGCAAGACAGCTGGAATGTCACCTCAAATGTCACACAGTGTTCTAACATTTTTCAAGGAGTACTTCTATTATGTTGCTGGATCCTCATCACCACCCTGTGAGGAGGGTGTGCTGGGGATTAGTACACTCACTGTGTACCTGGTAACCCTGCAACATCCAGCAAGGTACCTACAGTCAGACAAGAGTCACTGACAGAAGTGGGCTCAAATCCTGGGGCTGCCTCCACCTCTCCCCGCTGCTGGCTGCTATCACTCACTGCTGCTGGTTCCTCAAGCCCAGTACGCTCCTATGGGCCCTCTATACCCCGAGCTATCAGTGGACAGTGATCTCTGCCCCACCCATCTCTTTTCACTGTCCCTCCCCCTGGCCTGGACGATGCTTCCGGGAATGAGGCCAGGTCTGCAAGCATTAGCTTTTCCCTGAAGCCTGGCACTTGAACTATCCAGGGAGAATGCCACATAACACATTTATAGATTAATTTGGTGAGCACTCATTGCATACATTTTTTTTTTCCTTTTTTAAACGTCTTCTTGGGGCACCTGGGTGGCTCAGTTGGTTAAGCATCTGACTTCGGCTCAGGTCATGATCTCACGGTTCGTGAGTTCAAGCCCCGCGTCAGGTTCTGTGCTGACCGCTCAGAGTCTGGAGCCTGCTTGGGATTCTGTGTCTCCCTCTCTCTCTGACCCTACCCCGCTCGCGCTCTCTCTCTACCCCTCAGAAATAAACATTAAAAAAAAAGTCTTCTTATATATACTGCAAAAGATATTTTTTTCCATTTATATTTTATACATATATATCTTGTGAGTTCTTGTTGATATCGTAAATGGTACTTTACGTTCTTTTATGTCTTCAAGATTTTACTTCTGATAGGGAAGGACACTACATTTTTCTGTCATCTTGCTTCATAAATGCAATCTTATTGGTTCTCATAGTTTTTTGTTTGTTTGTTTTTGATGGTTTTTATAAGAAGATAGTAACAGTTTCATATCTTCCCTTTCAATCAACGTGTGTGACTCTGTGTGTGTGTGTGTGTGTGTGTGTGTGTGTTAGTTCATTGATCAGGACCTCCATAATGGTGATTTTAGTAACTTAACTATTTGGGGTGTTTTTGGTCTTGGTCTTTTGCTTTTGTTTATATTCTCTAATTTTGTTTTCCTCTTCTATATTTTATTAATTTCTGCTTAAATCTTTACTATTTCCTTCTTTCTGTTTGCTTTAGATTTAGTATGCTCTTTTTTTCCTAGTGTTTTAAGATGACAGATCCGGTTACTGGCTTGAGCCTTCTTTTGTTATTAATACAGGCATTTAGAACTATGAATTTCCCTCTAAACACTGCTTAAGGTTTTAGTGTGTGTGTCTTCCTTTTCATTCATCTCAATTTTTTTTAAGTTTATTTATTTATAGAGAGCACACATATGTGGGAGAGGCAGAGAGAGAGAGAGAGAGAGAGAGAGAGAGAGAATCCCAAGCAGGCTCCACTCTCAGCACAGAGCCTGATGCAGGGCTCAATCTCATGAGCATGAGATCATGACCTGAGCTGAAACCAAGAGTCAGACGCTTAACATACTGAGCCACCCAGGTGCCCCCCCAACATATTTTCTAATTTTCCTTCAATTTCTTCTTTTACCTGTTGGTCATGTAGGGGTGTTATTTAATTTCCACATATTTTTGAATTTTATTTTTTCATTATTGATTTGTAATTTCATTCTCTTATGATCAGAGACTACACTTTGTATGATTCTAATTCTTGAACATTCATCAAAGCTTTCTTCATGGACTACCATATGGGCTAGCCAGGACAGCATGCCAGGTGCACCTGATTAGGATGTATACATGGCTCTTGTTTCCTTGGATGCCTATTAAGCCTGCATGCTTTACAGTAGCATTCAAGTCTTCTGTTTCCTTGCTTGTCCTCTGCCTAGTTGTTCTGTCCATTATTGAACGTAGAGAATCAAAGTCCCAAGCTACTACTTTTGCATTGTCTGTTTCTCCCTGCAGTTCTAATAGTTTGTGTTTCATGTATCTATGGGCTCTGTTAGGTGTATATATGGTAATTGTTATAGCATCAGGATAGACTGATGTTTGTATGACTCTAAAATGTCTCTGTCTCTTTTAACATTTTTTTTGCACTTTGATTATTTTGTACAGTACTATTAATAGCCACTCCTGATTTTTTTAAATATTTATTTGTTTGTTTGTTTGTTTGTTTTGAGAGATTGAGAGAGAGAGAGAGCAAAAGAGACAGAAGCCCAAGCAGGCTCCACACTGTCAGCATAGAGCCTGACATGGGGCTCAATCCCATGAACTGTGAGATCATGACCTGAGCTGAAATCAAGAGTCAGATACTTAACTGACTGAGCCACCCAGGTGGCTCAACCACTCCTGATTTCTTATGGTTGATGTTTGCATGATAGGTCTTTTTCCATCCTTTTACTTTCATCCTATATGTGTCTTTGAATTTAAAATGTCTCTTAGAGACAGCATGTGGTTGGATCATGATTTTTTTAACCTTGTCTGACAATCTCTGTCCTTTGATTGGATTTTTAATCCATCCATATTTAATGATCCTATTGTTATACAGTTGACTCTTGAACAACATAGGTTTGAACTGTGCAGATCCACTTTGTGTGTATATTTTGATAAATACAGCCTAGTACTGTAAATGTATTTTCTCTTCCTTATGATTTTCTTAATAACATTTTCTTTTCTCTACCTTACTTTATTGTAAGCATATAGTGTATAATACACACAATATACAACACATGTGCTAATCGACTATTGATATTATCCACAAGGCTTCCAATCAACAGTAGGCTATTAGCAGTTAACTTTGGGGGGAGTCAAAAGTTATACACAGACTTTTTACCACAAGGGGGGTTGGCACCCCTGACCTCTGCATTATTTGAGGGGCAACTATAGCTGAATTTATGGTTGCCATTTTGCTCTTTGTTTTCTATATGTCTTATGTCTTCTTTATTCCTCTGTTTCTCCTTTACTTCTCTCTTTTGCATCAAGCAAATATCTTCCAAAGCAACGTTTTAATTCCTTTAATGGCAGTTCACCATTTTTTGAAGCTATTTTCTTAGTGGTTGCTCTAGGGCTTACCATCTATGTATTAATTTATCAAACTCTATTTCAGATTTACATGAGCAAGGCACAGTAATGTTACTCCTGTGTAACCCTCTACCTTCTTTCCCCTTGTTGTGCTATTATTGGTATGCATATTATATCTACATATGCCACAAACACCAAATACACTGTTAGAATTTTTACTTTGTACAATTTTATGTCTTTTAAAGCTGGGAGAACAAAAGAAAACAAGTACTTGTTTATAGAGTTTTTTACATTAACCTTCTTATTTGCCATTTCTCGCTCTTTGTTCCTGTGAATTCAAGTTACCAACTAGTGTCATTTCCTTACTCCAACACAGCTTTTCTCCCACCTGCCTCCTGGCACTTGTATTGTTAGTTATATTACATTTCTCTATGCTAAAGTACCAACAATACAATTATATCCATATTGTTTACTACACCTACTTTCTAAACCAGTTAAAAGAAAGAAGAAATGCATTTCATACTCTCTCTTATAATTACTCTTTACTCTTTGTGTTTTTCATGTGGGTTTAAATTACTGTCTGAAGTCATTTGTTTTATCCTGGAGAACTTCCTTTAGTATTTGTCATAGGTCTGGTAGTAACAAATTCTTTTGGATTCTGTTAATATAGGAAAGATCTTATTTTACCTTTATCTTCAAAAGATTGTTGTGCTAGATATAAGATTCTTGGCTGGCAGTTTTGGTTTTCATTGCTGCTGCTGTTGTTGTTCCAGAACCTTAAATACATCATCTCATTGCCTTCTGGCCTCTATTGTTTCCAACCACAGTTAGTTGGTAAATGGTCTTGTGTGATGAGTCATTTTCTCTTGCTGCTTCCAAGATTTTCTTGATCTTTCAGCATTTTGACAGTGCTTTGTCTGAGTGTAGATCTCTGTGTTTATCATATTTGGGATTTATTGGCCCTCTCCATTGTACAGATTACTGTTTTTCATCAAATTTCAGAAGTTTGCATCCGTGATTTCTTCAAATATTTTTTCTGCTCCTTTTGCTCCTCTCCTTCTGGTACATATTTCTCTGAGGCTGTTCATTTTCCTTCTTTTTTTTCCTCTCAATTTAGATTGCATAATCTCTATTGATCTATCTTTAAGTTCACTGATTCTTTCTTTGGCCAGCTCAAATCTACTGGTAAGCCCCTCTAGTAAAATTTTAATTTCAGTTGTTGTGTTTTTCACCTTCATAATTTCCATTTGGTTCCTTTTTTTTATCCTTTCTATCTCTTTATTGCTATTGTCTATTTTATGAGACAGTAGTGTTATATACTCCCTCCTTCCTTTACTTCTTTAAGCTAGATTTCTTATAGTTCTCTCAACAAACTTATACGTTGCTTTGCAGTCTTTGTCCACAAAGTCTGACATCTGGGTCCATCACAGGAAGTTTCTACAGCCTTCTTTTTTGCCATATGGGCTACCCTCCATTTCTTTGTGTGTATGTCTCATAATACTTTATTGAAAATTGAACCTTTTAGGTAACACATTGTAGCAACTCTGTATACAGATCCCTTCCTCTGGGGTTCATTGTTGTTGTTTGCCTATTAATTCATTTGACAAGTTGGATGGATTATTTTAGTGGTTTTTTTAATTTATTATTTATTTAGTGGGATTATTTTATTTTAGGGGGTTCATCTCCCCCTAAGAATGTTACTATTATTTTAGTGGTCTATTTACCCCTCTGATGTTACTGCTCGAAGGTGCAGATGAAACCCTGAACGTTGTCACTCTGGGATGCCAGTGATTGTACTAGTGCTGTCTCCTTCCCTGATCTCTGTGTTGTCTGCCTCCATCAATAGCATGCCTAGCTATTAGCCTCCACTAATTGCTGGCTAATTATTATTTTTGACAATCCCCTGAGGCACAAATTGCTCCACAGTCTGTTGCAATTAAATTTGGATCCCTTTGCAGGGGTAATCTTTGAGACCAGTCTTGGAGATTTGTGTCAACCCCAGGAGGGTTCTTCTTAGTGGACTCTTTCTGCAGTTCTCTCTGGTAAATTTCCAGATGGTCCAAATTTTAGCTTATTGCTCTAATGGAGCTACCAGTCTCCCCCTAATTAGTTATCAACAAAATTTCCATTGTTTCTAAGAGAACCCCTAGACTGGCACTTCCTCATACTATGGTACAAATAAAATCAGTGCACTTGGAAGAGCTTCAGAGCTCTTTGTTCTAATGGCTTACCTCTCCTCTTGAGCACCAAATATGCACCAGTGCTCCACAGCTGGTGGCAGAGACAGTGGCCTACTTCTCTGAATCACACCTCTATTCCTTGAGCTTCATTAGTACCAACCTAGATCGGGACAACAGCCTCCAGTCTTTGTGGCTTGCTGTTCATGACATGGAGTCTTTGCCCTACAACCAAGCTACATGAGGTGATAGGGGCCCCCTCCTCCTGGACTTCTATTCCCAGGTAGATTTTCTTCCCTACAAGGGGGGATGGGGAGAGGAAGACAGCCCCATTGTCTCTCAGCCACTCTTGCCTGGAACAGAACTTCTGAAACACAGACTTGGGAATGTGGGACAGGATGAGAAGTGCTAATGGTCTGCCCCTCCCTGGGAGACACCATAGCTCCCAGCTGGGTAAAGATGGTGCTCTTGGCTACATTTGCCTGAAGTGGATGTGGAGTAGTGTAAGCTGGGAGGGTGGGAAAAAAGGAGCAAATCATGGAGCAAATGCCCCAGACCACCCCCCACCCCACAATGCTTCTGACCAAGATCCAGTAAAACTTCTTTCATAAATATTTCATCTGCTGTATTTTCTGAAGACAATTTCCAGAGACTTTGAATGTTTTGTAAATATCTATAATTTGCACCAGTTATGATTTTAGGCTGAGAAGAAGGTCCATGAGCTTCTCACAACACTGTTCAAGACATAACCTCTCTTCAAGTCTTTCTTGGGTTTCTAGAAGTGTGAGGGCAACCTGAACTGTGGGCTGTAGGTGGCAACTTGGATCCCGGACCATTGGGAAAAAAGACAAGAAGAAGGAAAGGTAAAATTAAAGGTGTGGGAGAAGAAGGGAAGGGAAGAAGACAGAGGAGAGAGAAAAAATGTGGGACAGGTCTGTCTAACCAAAACTTTGATCATATGACAAGAGAAAGAAAAAATAAATCTAATTTCAGGCAGGGACAACACTGGAAAGGATTTTGAGGATACTTGGTCTCTGGCAGCTCACCTTCCATCTGTAAACTCCTTGTTCCTGGTAGACTCCCAGTGAGGGAATTCTCACTCTAGCCTTTTCTCTATCTCCCATGGTCCTTTTACAGCTCTGTGTTCAATTTCCAAAGCAAGTTTCCCACCCTTAATTCACACTAAAGAAGGTGTCACTGTCTGGGAACTGTTTAGTGTGAGATCTTGCCAATGGCATTTGCCTTTTAACAGGGAAAACCCTATTAATCCCAAATGTATAATCCTCTAACTAAGGAACCTAAGGATTCATCACTGAGTCAGTCCAGAAAATATTAGTCCAAAGAGAAGGGGACATTCTAGAACATTAACTAAGACTTTTTTTTACTGGATCCTGAGGCCTCTAGAGCCAGATACTGTGGCTAAAGAATTTCTAACATGTCCACAAATCTGAAGAAGCATACTTTCTCAGTAAGCACAGCTGCTCTCCATTTGGTTAATGATAGTCTATTTCAAATTTGGTGTATGCAAACAAAAGAGCCAGCAGGCCCAGCTCTATATAGCTTTCCCACAGAGGCCTCTGTGCCTCAGGCAGCCGCAGGGTCTCTGGTAGACTCAGGAGTGTTTGTGTTGCATCTGTTGCAACAAGATGGGACTGTGTCAGGTGAGTACCAGGTACTAAGATCATGTTATACTTTGATCTGGCAGCATTTAGTAGCAGACAAGCCAGTGAAGGGGTCACGGAAAGATACCAAGGGTTGGGCCAATAGCAATGCCAAAACAGAAGCCAAAAGGAAGAAGTAAGTGCTGGAGAAACACACAAAACTCTCAAATCTCAGGCAAATTTGGCTCAGTCCTTATCTTTCTAGGTGTTTTTCTTAGGGTTCTCTGTGAAATCTCAAAGGTCCACCCAGTTTTAGTCAATCCAATGTGGGTCTGTCTATGATCCCATACTTGGGAGAGAAGTTATATTCTATAAAAGGCCACCAAGTCACTAACCCTTAGAAGCCTTCCTTGAGGTTTGTTTGTTTGTTTGTTTGTTTGTTTTTTGGAGGTAGGGGTGGTCAGGGAGGGAGTTGGGCTTCTCTGTCTTCTTGTCTCCCATTGTACTCCACTTCACCCGAAATGGGCAAAAAGCAACAGAAGATTCCCCAAGATATCCATCCTGGAATAGAGATTTCCATCCCTCACCATCTGCTTAAATACAACCAGTAGACTGGAATTTGGAACTCTGAGCCCCTCATAGGAACAAGGGTCAATCCTTCTCCCCTGTCCTGGCCAAAGCATTTCACTAAAATCTTTGGAGGCCGATAAGCAGAGAGCACGCTCTGGGGACAAAGCTGCTGAGATAACTCTCCGTCTGTCCCACAGAGTGAACTCCATAAGCATAGGAATTTCTTTCTGTCTTATTTGCTGCTGTCTCCATAAGCCCCAGCACAGTCCCAACACATAGTCAGTGTTCAAATACTGACTGAATAAACAAGGCTGTTACTTTGCAAAGAGAGATGATTTCCAGGTTGCCACATTTCACAAAGGACAACCCACACTCGTTTTCAATAAAGCCATAGAAGTGCCCAGAATTGGCTCCATTCCTTGACCAATCACCCCGACCCCCCACCCCCCGCAAGATCCCACCACTCTCTGCTGGCGCTTTACACCTACTCATCCTAATCATTTCTATACTCTCTCCAAATATGCTCCGGTCAATGAGGGCTGTGCTGTCACAATCACTTTGAATGTCTGCCTCACAGTCACTAGCACCACAGAACTAGAGCCAACATAAAAACTACTTTTGATTTATACGAAAGGTTATGAGAGGCTATTGTGTCAATTACAGGACCAGGTTCTGGAGACTAAATGAAACACCCACAGCAAACTGAAGACTTTCATATAAACTTGCCTCTGCTCAGTGGGCTGAGGCTCCACATTGCGTGTGCATGTCTGCACATGTTGAGAGAAAGACAGAGAGAGAGGGAGGGGGGAAAGAAGAAAAGAAGAGAGAGCAAAAGAGAGAGAAGCAAGAACGGAAATGGAATAAAGAACTTCTCATCTCCTGCATCACTTCCTTTGACATCATCACCCTTCAGCCCTTCACTTGTATAACCTCCTGTTTCATTAGCATCAGATGATGAAAACTGTGTGTTCAGTAATAGCAGCTTCTAGACAAGAGAACAAAGCAGAAGTGAAATTCCACTTCTCTCCCAAGAACAGGAGTCTTTTGACACCAATTCAGCACAGACACCACTGTCATCTGTACCTTAATAGCTGAGGACCTGAGGCCTTTGGTCCAGGTTTGGTTGTTGGGTCCTAGGAAGAAATGGCTGAATCTGTCAATAAAAAATCACAAATCAAGAGATTATTATGTAAAATTAGGCTGGCTGAATCTGTTAACAAAAAAATCACAAATCAAGAGATTATGTAAAATTGGGCTGAATCAATAGGGTCAGTTTGTATACCTAATATTCTTATAAGGAAATTTAATTAAATACAATAGGAACCATGGTGCTATTGTTGACTATTGTTAATTATTTAGAAAAAAAAAAAGACTACCACAGGAACAGGTAAATACCTGGTCACCCTCCAGGAAGAAAACAAAACAAAACTTTGGATAGTGCCACATCACTCACATTCTACGTCCCAGAGTCTACAGACTGGCATCCGAGGCCACTCGGCTCAGCCTCTAACCCACCTTCCCAGTCTAATCTCTTAGTACTTGTGTACAATGTTTCTGCCACTTTGAAACACTTGCCACTCCCTAATAATCAACCTCCTCTGATCACCTACCACTTTTTCATTCACACCATACCTTTCAGCTGGAGACCCAATTCCTCACCATTTGTCCATAACCAAGTTATACCCATGCCTCAAGGACCACCTCAAATGCTATCTCCTTTCTGAAAATACCATCTATAACTCCCAAAATGCCACTCACTCCCTCCTCCTCTAAACACCATATCTGGAGAGTCACTCTCCATACTCTATCATATGAGTAATAACAGTAGTTGTAGAAATGGTAGCTTATAATAAAACCAGCTAATAAATATTGCCAGGTACACCATTATATACTTAATATTAATTGACTCATGTATTTAATGATTTTCACACATGTTGTACTTCCCTTAATCCTGATGGCAGGCTTCAGTCTAAATGATTCAACTCTGCTGTAATCCCTAGCATTATGCCTAGACACCGTAAATGACCAATAAATGTTTATTGAACATAAATGAATTAATGTACCAATTAATGAATGACTGAATGAATGAATGAGTGAATGAAACAAAATTCTGTCCTGTTTATATGCAGAATTGTCATAGACCAATAGGCTGGGATCCTGGATTTGTATTCATATTATTTGAGTCCCTTTCCACTCTGGACTACATTTCAGAGACTCATATAACAAATCACAAAATGCCTGCAGCAACAAGGTATGAACAGGGAGCCTTTTGTACAGGATCCTGAAGAGGATTCCTATCATGCAGTTATCTACATCACACTCAGCTCCAGCAAACTAGAAAACAGGATGGCAAGCTTCTACCTTTCCATCCCTGGCCCACTATCCCCAGCTCTGGCACCCAAAACTTTTATGTTTTATGCTTCTCTGTATCACAATAAGTGATAAATGAATTAAAATTTACACAGGTTTATCTGAATATGAACCTCCTTCCAAGGGTGCTTACAAGGCTTAGAGGTCAATGCTTAACTCAAAGGAACTGCAGGAATGGTTTCAAACGTTAGTGGGGAGAAGAGAAAATGTAACCAGGATTTATTGCATGTCTAGTCTCGTTCCAACATCTACAAATATTATTTTATTCAACTTGCATAATAATCTTATTAAATAAGTATTAGAATAATAATAGTGTACTATATGCCAGGTATACTCCTAACAATTTTATGCATATTATCTCACTCAGTGCTCCCGTCAACACTATGAAGAAAGTACCATTTTTATCCCCACTTAAGAGATAAGAAAATAACTTTACAACCTAGCAAAGAGTTGAGTCAGGATTCAAATCCAGTCCTTAGAAGTACACTCTACATCTTCTAAGCATAGTAGTTTCCCAAACCTACACATAAAGAAACTGCTTCTCGGAGAGAATACCAGACCCAAAGTCATACACTTAGTAAATATAAAAGTTAGAATTCAAGTTTTGATATTTTGATTCCAAAGTACATGCCTTTTACTGAACCTTTCAGTTTAGGTGCTCTCTTAGGGCAGCAAAGGTATCCATCCTTTATGAAGTTTCTCAACTTGAAATTCATGTGCCTTTAAATAAGGCTATCCCTGAAAATCAAAGTGATCCTACCAGGTCCTACTAAACTTCCTCAGGCTGTTTTGCTTCAACCTTTCCCTGCACTAATCTCTTCTGTCCATGGTGCTGAATTTAAAGGCCAGCATAGCCGCCATAAAGGAAAAAAAACAGGCAATCTGAATCTATATTGTAAAGGATCTTGAATACTACTCTGAGCCTGGCCATTGAGAGTCAGTAAAGTCTTTTCCAAACCCTCTGACTTAACCCACAAATGTCTCCTTTATTCCAAAATCTTCAAGTTGAACAGGCTAAAATAAATTTGGCTTCCAATTAACAAGAATTATTCAAGCCAATATCTTTTCAATTCTGTAATTCCAAAGATTCCATTAACTGGGAATAAATCAATTAAAAGTCAGCATGATAAAGTCTATTTAATAAACATAAACCCATACCTACACAGAGTTCAAATAAAAAGGAATCAGAGATTAGAAACTCTCAAGTGGGTCTGAAACCAAGTCACTGGGCTAATAGAGGGTGCTGAGGCTGGTGCTGAGAACAAAGGCTGGAGACAGAGTATGTCTTTATATCTGGTAGAGAATTGATTTTCAAGCCATAAAAATGTTAGTTAAGGAAACACTGACATGAACTGGGGCAGGGTGGGGGGAAAAGAAGTTGGAAAATAGCAAGTGCAATTTCAGGCTTATGAGAAATGGAATTAAAGTTAAGAGAAGGAAGGCAATCTATTGTTGTCCAGAAACTGGCAAACAGCACAGCCACTGCATCATTATAGTGGCAACGACCTGCTGTGTTCATTTGTCTCTGAACTGTCTGATCTAGGAGCTGGGTGATTTATCTACTTTCCACAGCTTCAGCTGGACCAGGCCAAGAGGATAACTTGGAGAAAGGGGTGGGGGTGAGGGTGGTGACACTCAAGTACCAAGCCAATGAACTCCATATGTCTTGTGTTAGAGAGCACACTCATATATCAACCAATATCACACATTTATTTCACACCTACTATAAACAAATCTCTGAGCTAGAACGATGCTGGTCATGCAAAGCTAAAAAAGGGCAATGGCCTTGGAGAGCTTACAATCTAGTGGCAAAGATTAAACATGCAGAAAACAAATTAATGATATACACTTGATCATGGCTAGAGACAACAAGAGCAAACAGACTACAGAGGAGAACTGTTGACTTTTCTATTATGGAAGCCTTCTGAGAGGAGGTAGCACCTGGGTCAAACTTAAAGAGCAGGTAGGATTTGCACAGGTAGAAGAAAAAAAAATGAGAGTGAGCATTTGAGAACAAAGCAATTAGCAAAGCTTCTGAGGCAGGAATGGATCAATTATGTTTGCGGAAGGGTAACACTGACCATCCAAAGCCAAAGTCATGACCCAGAACCTAGATACAATGTATACACTCCCCAAGCTCTCCACATCAAGGGAGGAAGTTGAGGCAGCAATGAATGTTCAAGTCTCTGTACACCAGTACTGAGCTGAACTCTGTCAAAAATTGAATGACTTCCAGTATCAAAATTAAATATTTAGATTTCCAGCCACAGTAAAATACGCTACTAAGGTACATAGAAACATCCAGACCAAACATTCTTTCACCCTATGACTCTCCCAAAAAGTTATCTATGAAGTTAACTAAGACAATACTTCTTTAAGCTACTGTGTTCTAAGCTTGGCAAATAAGAAAATTTGGTGGTAGTGAATTCTGGCAGGAAGAAGGATCCATAAGCATCCTGAGTTCAATAAGTAAAATTTTGTTTACCTATCTTGGATTCAATGACCTCACTGCCAACTTGCCATTCCAGCTGGGCACATCATACACTCATTAAAAGTTGGGCTACCTAACAGAAAAGACACCACAACACAATTTACAGAGTCAGAAACAGATTAGAGGGAGAAAGGAATGCTCACAGCATGAGGGAGAAAACATTTTATTTCTAATTCTAGCCATATTTCTAAAACATATCTAATTTTCAATTCTAGTTCATGGAAGGCATAACTGAAGGGAAGAAAGGATGAAAATTAAGATGTCACATCTTAGAGACAGTGGTTTTAAAATAATAATCTCAGATGTGAGGGCAATCTGGCTGCGACATCTGTCATCCCATTGATCGCCAGGGTTGATTCGGCTGATCTGGCTGGCTAAGCGGGTGTCCCCTTCCTCCCTCACCACTCCATGTGCGTCCCTCCCAAAGCTGTGCGCTCGGTCGAAGAGGACGACCTTCCCCGATAGAGGAGGACCGTTCTTCGGTCAAGGGTATATGAGTAGCTGCGCTCCCCTGCTAGAACCTCCAAACAAGCTCTCAAGGTCCATTTGTAGGAGAACGTAGGGCAGTCAAGCTTCCAAGACTCCAGACACATCCAAATGAGGCGCTGCACGTGGCAGTCTGCCTTTCTTTAATAAATAGATAGATAGATAGATAGATAGATAATCTCACTTGCATCACAACAAAAGGGCCTTGGGTCTGTGGAAGGGAGGCTGGAGCAAACATGAACTTTGGCGTAGCAAACAATCTGCAACAGAAGACCCATCCTGAGGACTGGGACTGAGATTCAAAAGGAGTATGTCTTAAGGCGCATGGGTGGCTCAGTTGGCTGGGTGTCTGACTTTGGCTCAGGTCATAATCTTGTGGTCTGTGAGTTTGAGCCCCACATCGGGTTCTGTGCTGACAGCTCAGAGCCTGGAGCCTGCTTCGGATTCTGTGTCTCCCTCTCTCTCTGCCCCTCCCCAACTCCCACTCTGTATCAAAAATAAATAAACATTAAAAAATTGTTTTAAAAAGAGTAGTAAGTCTTTGGGCAGATAGAACTAAAACAAATGAAAGCAAATAAAAAGATAGCTAGCAAACTGGCAATATTTGACCAGTGGATATCCTAGGGGAAAAAATAAAAATTTCATTCAGAGAGTAGAGTTCATCTGGACATAGGTGTCACCACACCACTGAGAACACGTTCTGAAATATGCTCAGTGATTTCCCCTTGCCACTTGCTGAGCATTTACATGTAGGAAGCATCCATATGTCATCTCACTTGATAACTTCAACTCTGAATTTCCCTGATCCTCTGATTTCCGCCACCAGCCACCTCCTTCGTGCTCCTTCAACCTTTTCTAAAAGCCTATTGCAGTCTCTTCTTCATGATGCTCTTCCTCCTCTTCCTTCCTGATTGAAGGTGGTCCCCTGAAATGTAGCTCTCTCTTACTCCCTTCCCATATTAAACTCAGTCCCAGAGACGGGATGGCAGAAGGCTTAGAATTCAATCACAGGGACCTCCAGTGACAAGCTTGGCAATGTTAGGCAATGTACTTAACCACTCTCAATCTGTTTCCTTATCAATCAAATACAGATAATAATACCTTCTCAGCTTATGTCAGTTGACAATTTTGAAAATCATATGAGACGATATAAGGGAGAGTGCTTTGAATACTGTAGAGACTTGTAAGCTGTTCATCTCTAAGGTGAGATGGGATGTTAAAAATTATAGCAAATCCTCTTTCATCTAGACTGCCTCCTCTTCCAGCTCCTTCTCTGTTTCTCTTCTCCCTGACCTAGTTCCAAATAAAACCCCTGTGTTGTGATCCAAACCTGCCCATCTCTCCCCCTGCCTTCCCTCTACCCCCATTTTGCTACTCTAAGACAGCCATAAGAAACTCTCTGGTTTAAGACATGAATTAGGAGATGCTTGGGTTGAGCTAAGATAAAGCCAAAAGCTGGGGTAATTGTAAACCATAATGTTGTTCTACCAAGAAACATCTCATCTCAATCTTGTATTTAACCATGAGAGCTCTGAAGTCATACCTCCTGAGTTCAAATTCCATCTTCCCTAGTATTACTTGCCTTTTGACTTTAGGTAAATTCCTTGACCTTTTTGTGCCACAAATTCCTCAACAGGGATATTAACAGAAGTATATACCCCATAGAGCTGTTAATTATTTTTACATGAAATACGATACATGAATTATCTGAGACATCATAAATATGGAATATTTGGTGTAATTTCACATAGAGGTAGTAATATGAACTCATTCAACAAATATTCAAAAATTAATTGGAAATCTCTTTGCTCCAGGAACTGGGGATACAGGGAGAACAAAGCAGAGATCTACTCAGATTTATTAGAGGCTAGTATAGAATAAAAATAAACAAAACGTTACAGGAGTGGTAAGTGCCATGATAAGGAAAAAATAAGGGATGCTATGAAAACACAGAGAAAGGGCATCTTGGAAGCATGGGAAATGGGAAATAATAATGAGGTATTATGGATTGAATTTTGTTAACCCAAAATTCATATGTTGAAGTTCTAAACCCCAGTATCTCATAATGTGACTGGATTTGGAGATAGGGTCTCTAAAGAGGTAATTCAGATTAAATGATGTCATTAGGTAGGTCCTCATCCAATATAATTGGTATCCTTCTAGGAGGAGAACATTAGGACACAGATACCCACAAAGGGAAGACCATGTGAAAATACAAGGAAAAGGTGGCCCTGCACAAGCCAAGGAGTGAGACCCTCAGAAGAAATCAACCCTGCAGATACCCTGATCTTGGACTCCCAGCCTCCAGAACTATGAGGACATAAATGTCTGCTGTTTGAGGTACACAGTCTGTGGTTGGCACCTTATTACGGCAGCCCTAGCAGATGAATACATGGGGTATGACAATGGAAGTCTTCAGAAATGCATGACCACACATCTGAGACTACAGTATGAGGACTAAGTATGAGGGAAGAAGGCAGGAGGCTGAAAGAGAAAGGTCAGTGCCACTACTTACCATGATAAGACCTTACATTTGTATGTATTTGGAGTTCTTTGAGAGCACGCTAATTAACCTCTTTTGTCCTCACAACAGCCTTGAGGTGGTTGGACACATCTGATTTGTAACTCTCCCTATTTTACAGAGATCAAAACAAAGGCCCAAGCAGATACATGAAAAAGAGTGGCATGGAGCTGAACTTGCCTTACCCAAGCTAGATTAGGGCAAGAGTGAAGGTCTTGGTGAAGGAATAAAGCTATCCTTTGTATTTGGTACTGAGTATACTTTAGCTTTATTGATGTCATTGGAGTGGGAAAAATCTTTTAACATGCAGAAACAGCTAAACCATATAAGAAAACCAGTTTGGAGCAGACAGCGAGTGTACAACTTGAAAAAGACAGAAAGAATGGTTGTATGTGGGCTTCCAGATGAGTTAGGCCAGCAGATAAAAATGGAAACTGGATATGACAAGTGTTTTGGAGGGGCTGCGGGTGGTAAGTGAATTTAGCAAAATCTGTGTTTTCTGCTCAAGGAAGGACAGAGAGGTGAACAGTGAATCAGAACTTCTCCCCTAGTCCTCAAATGTCTTCACCGACCATTTCAACAGTCTGCATCCCACACTCAGCACATCCTTCTTGAGGTTGGGCCTGAGTTCAATCCTTTGAGAGGAGTTTCCACCACATGAGAGCTTCCAACAAGTAAGAAAGTGAAGTCAGCATGGTGTTACCACTGTTCTGACACAAGCTGGTGGCGGTGGGACACTGGGTGAGTTAACTACGAGCACTCTTTAAGCATCACATCGGTCATCTCATCTATGAGACAGGGCCTCATTTGATGTGAAAGTTAAAGAAATGAATTCGAGTGGAGGGCTAATGCCTGCTATAGTGGTGTACCTGGCACAGAGCAGGAACTGGATAAACAGTAGGTTTTTGCCTAACATTTTAGGGGGAATGGAGCTGCTTCCAACTTGGAAACTGTAGCATGATTTATATACCATCAAGCTCCCTTACCACTCTGAACTTCACAGTATTCAAATGCATCAATAACGAATCAACACTTAGGCAGCTCTGTGCTCCCCAGAGCAGACAAAGACAGCTGGCAGCACCCAACAGCACCCTCCCACTTTCTGAGATGAGCAGGCTAAAGTCAAAAGAACCTAGTAATGTCAAGTTAATATATTTGAGCCTGTCACTGAAAAGTTCCTAATAAGCTTTCCAGGTGATTCATTTGGTGATGGCAAGCATCTGACTCACCCAGCCTGCCCTTGCACACATCTGCAGATTTGATGGACAACTGGCTTCTGTTAATGCTTTTTCAGAGCAACCCAAGGTGTTCTTTGCAGGGCATCAAAAACACAGCAATGACTCCACTAAGAAATGATGAGAACCAAAAATAACAATTACATTATCTTCACCAAGACAAGAGCACTGGAAATATGAGAACCAGTATTGTCCAGGAAGAGAGACATGCTGTTTTTCAACCCATTAAGGGGTAAACACCAGAATGACCAGATTCCCCCTGGAGTTCATGTCAGTGGGCTGCACATGACTATACAGACATCGCGTGCCACGTTACAGGGGAATGTCACTAAGCCAAAGGATCTCAGACAGGCTATCCAGTAAATTCTGAACAAAGCTAGTGGCCGCATCTGGCTGGATTCCAAAAGCAAAGCACTTGGGAATGTGACCTTGCTATGTGAAACCTACAGATGGTGAGTTGAAGACAGCCTGCCAATCACAGTTGAAAGGTTCTCCTAGACACTTTGTGCAAGTGTGGTGTCTTCCAACCACATCCGCATTGCTTCTGTCTATATGACACAGGTGCCTGCACTATTTGAGGCACTCCCTGATACTGATGCATTACTTGATTTTGCCTAAAATAATGCTTTTAAAGTTATTCACATGTTCTGCCTCCCTTCCTAAATTTTAAGTTCTTCTTCAATTCTTCATGTCCCCATCTCCTTCTCCAAATCCTAGTTTCAGCCCTAACCTGACCCTGGGGCACTGTACCCAAGGGCCCCACCCTAAGGCCTACACTATAACTCAGAGAGAAGATTCCTAATAGCTTCAATCTCAGAGCAAATGGAACCCCCAGAAGAAAAGTCTTCATATATGCTATTGGTCAAGACCACTGTCATGCACCAGTGTCATCAAAGTGTTCACTTTTGCATATCAAACTCCTGATCCTTGAGCAAATTGTTTAAGTTCATTAAAATGGAATGCAATTTGCTTTCCAAAGGGTGATATGTCTGTGATGATTTGTGAAGAAATTCAAAACATGGAAAATAAGAAGGCAGAATTGGTTTTAATCAGGGCCAAGTATTGATGGTGATAATAATGAATACAAAAATGTGTTGGTGCACATTTCCCTTCTCACTTCGCACTGACTTTGCTAATGAAGAAGGTGAAGGGGCTCAAAATGGGGAGGCAGGGAGATCTTTTTAAAGACACAGAGCTTCCCTATCCGCAGTCAGAAGCTGGAAAATTACATAGGCTCATACCTCTAAACCGCAGTCCCAGGATTTAAAGGCCTGCTTCAACTTCAGGCTTTGCTGCTTCTAAAGCATTTCCAGAATAGTGATGTCCACAGGAAAGATCTTATGACCTGGGAACACCCCTTTGTCCACTCCTAAGCAGTCCTGGAGGACTTAGAGACACACAAGAAGAGGAAGTCTTTTCTTCTCTCCTGCTTTCATCTTTTCTAGATCTTTTCTTTTTTACAAATTCTACATACATACTCATACACAATGCATGCTCAAAAAAACCCAGAAAATATCACACAACTCTGACCCTATTTTTGAATTATTTGCCCAAAAGGAATAGAAGGTAGTAGAAGCCATAAATTTTACATTAACTATATAATTATTATCTACTAATTCACTATATTAGTATTCATCGTAAAAAAAAATGCAAACTAGAAAGAAAAAGTCTCCACAAATGTATGGTTTATGAAGATTTCACAGATGGAACAGTTAACATTCTCCTTTACATCTGGAGCTATTTACCTTCTGAAAGATAGTGTATGATTAGAGTATTTCTGGAAAATCATACCGTAAATTGATAAGTGTAATTGCTCTTGGAATAAAGAAAAACTTACTTTTCTGAATCTTTTATAACATTTGAATTTATCACTCTGAGCATGCATTGACTTCTAAAACCAAAAATAAACAAATTAGAAAATTAATCAATTTGACTATTTTTTTTAATTGTTCTTATTAAGAAGACATCAAAATCTAGTTCCTCAAATTCAAGTTCTCTTTTGGTTTGATGATCTGAAAACAGAGTCTTTGGTCCCAGACCTCTCCTTAATGTGTCTCATAACATATTTCCAACTCATGAACACGGGAATATCTTTCCATTTATTGATTTTCTTGTATTTCTTTAATCAATTTTATAGTTTTCTACAGACGGTTCTTGTACATATCTTATTAGATATATGCTTAAGGGGCACCTGGGTGGCTCAGTCAGTTAAGCATCTGATTCTTGGTTTCAGTTCAGGTCATGATCTCACAATTTGTGAGTTCGAGTCCCACATTGGGCTCTGCAGTGACAGCATGGAGCCTGCCTGGGATTCTTTCTTTTTCTCCCTCTTTCTGCATCCCCCTGCTTGCGTTCTAAACAAACAAACAAACAAACAAACAAGTTTTTGTAAAAAGATTCATACTTAACATTTCATTTTGGGGTGTTATTGGAAATGATATTTTTCTTCCAAATTTCCATTGTTCACTATTGGTATATAAGAAAACATTTGACTTTTGTGTATTAACCTTGCATCCTATGACCTTGCTATACTCACTTATTAGTTCTAGAAGAGTTTGTTTGTTTATTTGTTTTTCAATTCTTTGGGACTTCTACATAGACAATCATGGCCTCTGTAAACAAAGACGGTTTTATTTCTTCCTGCCCAGTCTTTATCACTTTATTTCCTTTTCTTGTCATATTGCATTACTTGAGACTCCAAATAATGTTGAATAGGAATGGTGAGAGAGATCATATTTGACTTGCTCCAATCTTTGGGGGAAATTTTCTCACCATTAAATATGTTAATTTTAGGTTTTTTGTAAATGTTCTTTGTCAAATTATGGAAATTCCCCTCTAATCCAAGTTTGTTGAGAGTTTTATCATGAATTGGTATTGGCCTTTGTCAGAAGCTTTTTCTGTACCAGTTGATAGTATTACATGATTTTCTTCTTTATCTATTAATGTGGCAGATTACAGTGATTGATTTTCTAATGCTAGTGAGCCTTGTATACCTGAAATAAATATTATTTGCTTGTGATATATAATTTTTTTCATACAATGTTGGAGTCAATTAATATTTTGTTGAGTACTTTTGCTTCTATGTTGATATAGATTTCTTGCAATGTCTTTATCTGGTTTTGTTATCAGGTTAATGCTGGCATCATAAAATGAGGCAAGAAGGGTTCTTTCTATTTTTCTGGAAGAGATTGTTCAAAAGTAGTATCATTTCTTCCTTAAATGCATGGTATAATCTACCAGTGAAACCATCTGGAACTAGTACTTTTTTTTTGAAAGATTATTATTGATTTAATTTCTTTAATATAGATAAAACTATTCATATAATCTATTTATCCTTCTAAGAGTTTGGCAGTTTGTATCTTTTAAGGAATTGAACCATTTAATCTAAGTTATCAATGTTGTGAGCATAGAGTTACACATGGTATGCCTTATTATCCTTTTAATACCCATGAACTCATAAATGAAATTTCCCTGTCTCTTCTTTCTGATTTTGGAAATTTTGCATCTTTCCTTTTTTCCTGGTTAGCCTGACTAGAAGTTTATCAGTTTTATTAATATTTTCAAGGAACCAATTTTTGATTCATTGATTTTTCTCTATTGTATTCATATTTGCAATTTCATTGGCATCTGCTCTAATTTTTATTATTTCTTTTTTATGCTTGTCTTAAGCTTAAATTGCTCTTCTTTCTCTAATTTCTAAGGTGGAAGCTTAGATTATTGATTGAAGATCTTTCTTATTTTCTATTATATGCATTTAAAGCTATAAATTTACCTCTAAGCACTGCCTTCACTGCATTCCACAAATTTTGGTTAATTTTATTTTCATTTGTTTCAAAATAATTTTTAATTTCTCTTAAGACTTTTTTCTTCCATTCATATGTTACTTAAAAGTGTTTTTATTTAATTTCCAAATATCTGAGTATTTTCCTGTTATCTTTTTGTTATGGATTTCCAATTTAATTTCATTATTGTCTGAGAACATACTTAGTATGATTTATATTATTTTAATTTTGCTAATATGTGTTTTATGTCCCAGAATGTAGTCTGTTTTGGTGAGTGATCTGTGTAAGTTTGAGAAAATATGTATTCTGTCATTATTGGATGGAATATTCTATAAACGCCAATTAGGTCAAGCTGATTGATAGTGCTATTCAGGTTGATTATATCTTAACTGATTTTCAGCCTGCTTTATCTATCAATTACTGAAAGAGGGGTATTTAAAGTCTTCAACCATAGTAACAGATTTTTCCATTTCTCCTTGAATTCTGTCAGCTTTGCCTTGTGTATTTTGGCACTTTTGGTTAGTTGCATATACATTAAGGATTGTTCTGTCTTCTTGAAGAATTGACCCCTTTATCATTATATAATGCACCTTTTTGTTCCTAATAACTTTGCTTGTTCTGAAGTCTGCTTTGTCTGAGATTAATACAGTTAGTCCAGCTAGCTTTTGATTAATGTTAGCATGGCTTATCTTTCTCCATCCCTTTACTGTTAACCTATCTGAGTCACTGCATTTAAAGCAGCCCTCTTGTAGACAAATACAGTCAGGTCTTGTTTTTTTACTCACTCAGCAGTTTCTGCCTTTTAATTAGTATAATTAGACCATTTACACTAAAGTGATTGTTGATATAGTTTGGTTAATATCTATTATACTTGTATCTGTTTCTATTCATTGCACTAGTTCTTTGTGTCTTTTTCACATCTTTTTGTGCTTTCTCTGGCTTTAAAAGAGCATTTTACATGAATCCATTTTCTCTCCTCTCTTAGCATATCAACTACTCTTCTTTTAAAAAAATTTAATTTTTGTCCTAGAATTTGATATACACATCTTAAATTAATCTAGGCCCACCTTCAAAGAACAGTATACTGCTTCACATCTAGTAAAAGTTCCTTATAACATCCCAAATACTCCTCCCTGTCCCTCATGATAATGTTGTTATCCATAAGCCAAATCATACCATTGCACAGTCACACAAATAGATTATTACTATCGTTACTCAAACGTTATCTTTTAGGTCGTTTAATGATAATAAATATAAAGAATTTTATTTTACCTTTGTTCTAGGTAAGCATATTTCAGTGTGATTTTTTTTTCTGTATTCAATAGTCACTCAAGATTTTGAAGTGATGGTTGCTCCACATCATTCTTTAATGATCCAAGAAAAGTTATAGATTTTCAGTTTTTTCAGCTTTATTTCTTGTCGTAAAGATGGAAGTGATTACTTCCAAGCTCTTTACATGTAGAAGCTAAAACTGGAAGTCCCTTGACTTGTGTTTCAATAGTCTCCTCTATAAAGGGGAGAAGATCCCCTTTAGGGACTTCAAGAGCAATTAAATCATATAAAGAGAGGGCTTTCAGGAGGACCATGAGCCAGGACCTTCTATATGATCTATTAGCTGCCCCTCACTTTTATCAAAGTTGATTGTTTTTTCATTCTAGCAATTCAGAATCATATAGACTTATGTATCTTTGTCCACAAGAATTCCTGAATTAAGCCATAAAAGTACTAGATTATGTATGCCTCTTGATTTCTATATCCTTAACATGTTGCCTACTCAGCATTTTCACAGTGCAGACTCTACCCAAAATATACTCAGGCTCAAATTAGGAATAACAGTGGGGGTACTCAGTAATCAGAAGAGTTATAGGTTATGGGATGAAAAGTACAAATTTTAGAGATGGCTGTTTCTGGGGCAACAGAAACAGCATATCCAATGTTAGAATGAAGCAAAGCATGGATAAAGATGGGCATCAAAGGGCCTGTGACCACCTGTGACCACCTATCCCCACCTGGGGATAACTCCTCTTTCCTTAGGATTCCAACTTTACCTCCAACTTGACCTTCCTTCCATTGTCCAAAAATTACCACTACTTTTAGAATTATAAAATACCAAAAATGTAAGGAACATGAGAATTCATGTAGTCTCATCATCCATCCAAGGCAAGAATCTTTTTAAACTGAGTTATATCACTAAGATTGTATCCAGTTTTGCCCTCAGCCAAACCTCATCTCACAATTTTCAAATCTCATTGTGTAGGACTCCACATTCTGAGGGAATTATGAGAGTCCTCCAATTGAGAATCACCTGAAGGCTTCATTAACTTGAATGATTTACTCCCCACCCAACTATGAGCTGGGTGAACCACCATCTGCCTCCTCCTTTGCCTTGGTCTTCTGGCCACTCTCAATCCAGGTGGCAAGGACCCAGACAGCCAACCTACCCCAGGTTTGAAATAAATGATGTGATCCCTGGTGCCAAACATGTGAGTAAAGTTCAGAGATTTATGCTATCTTTTAAAATTAGGCCAATTCCCGTGCACACACAAAAAAATCAATGGTTGAGCCTGCTTTGTTCCTGAAAAAAATCAATCATGGTTCTTGCCAATGATCCCATTACCCTCTGGATGCTGGGGTCCCTCCTTCAAAGCCCCCATTGCATGTTGACATCAGCTATATTGAACTACATTTCCATAACACTTCTGTCTTGGTTTAAGATTGAAACCACCTTTCATATTCGCTTCTCTTCTTAGCATCTTTAGACCCCTATTACTTTCCCCCAAAATAACTGTAAGTGTGTGAACTAATTAGCTTAGGAGCACAGGCTCCCTTAATGCCTTCGGAATCCTGCCATCTTACACCGGTTTTTCTATGTTCTGAGCTGCAAAATAGCCCCTTGCTTGGTTTTGGTTTAATTATTCTTCAAGGTCATCCCTGTGCCACTCATGTCCATGTTCCTTTTCTTCTCTGCTTCTGTTTTTAAGAGGATTTTTAAATAGGTTTGGCAGCTCAGCCGTTTTTGAGTCATTACTAGCTCCAATCCCCTTTCACACTTATTACTTGGCCTATTTTTTCTCTAGCCTCGCCTCTTTCTCTGCTATATTTGCAAGAGTGTTTCTGATTCTAACTCCTTTGCCAGGTTGGAATTGTGCTGTGTTTTGGTGGCCTGTATTTTTTCCCTGCCGTTTGACCTAATCTTGCACGGCCTTGATTTGGGAATTGGCCCTTCCCCTCTCCTATTTACAGCACAGACAGGCCTTTAACTTCGACTTCCAATTGCTCCTCTAGGAAGCTGGACTTAATGTTCCCGTGCTCTTCAGGATGTTCACTGGACAGGCAGAGGCCCCAAGAAGACAGCTTCCCATTCACAGTGGTTCAACAACACCCCAGCCTTCCAGATTTCCAATCCACCTACTGATTTGTTTCTATGTTCAACTTTGACAGAAACCAGAATTGTGAGGTAAGAGTAATAAAACAAATACAACAATTATAATAATAATGCCACCTCCCACTGGAGAGGACTGAAAGCTTTTCAAGCACTTTCCTATAAATTATACAATCCATAAAACGCATTGTATGTATAAAAGACTATTTTTTTTGGTTTCTCCCAATTATTATTCTAATTATTTTCTATTTTCTTCCAACCTTCTATTGTAATATTCTTTCCCACTCACTTAGCATTATCAAGCACCACCTCAAAGAGCTTTGGAAAACTCTTCAGAGATGGATATGGACCAAGGGGTTTTGAACTTTTTAAGGTAGCAGTATACAAAGTTAACCCTGAAGCTAGGGCTCACATCTTATAATGAATGTGGAGGGATAATCAGAAAACTGAGGATTAAGACCTCACAACTAAGCATGACCAATGAAAACTGGAGACATGCTGCAAGTCAGAGGCACACAGAAGACCCAAACTTTCCTTGGCAATCCCAACAGCAGGCTCTAGGCAACACCTCATTCCAGACATCACAGACAACGGAAACAGATTCTTAATGAAGACTTAGCATGGTTTTCAGGTGGTACTAAGTCTGCAGGGTAGGAGCCTCTTTGCGCAGAGCGTCTGGGCATGCAAGCAAAATAAAATGCCAGGTAGAGGGGGAAAAAGAGATACCCGATGATGAAGCAAGGAGGAAGACTCAAAGGCCAGGAAAAGAGATCTTTAGAACTTCACTATTATTGCCTGATTTGGAAGTAGGGCCTTTAAAGAGGTGATTAAGCTAAAATGAAAAGGTCATCTGGGTGGGCCCTAATCCAATCTAACTGGCTTTATTATGAGAGGAGAAAATTTGGACACACAAGGAGAATGAGATACCGGGTGCACATGCATGGAGGAAAGACCATGTGAGGACACAGAGAAGGCAGCAGTCCACAAGATAAGGAGAGAGGTCTCAGAAGAAACCAAATGTGCTCACACCTGAATCCTGGAACCCTAGCTTAAAAAATTAATTTCTGTTGTGTAAGCCACCCAGGCTGTCTATTTTGTTACGGCAGCCTAAGCAAACTAATATATTCACCCATAGGACAAATTAAGCAGAAGACTCTCAAGTCATTATTCCTGGGTTCATCTCTCATGTGACCACTTACTAGCTCTGTGATCTTGGGTAAGTTATGTAACCGATCCATTCCTCAGCTTTTTCATGTTTAATGAGGAGGATAATGGTTACCTACCTCACAACATTGTCATAAGGATTAAATAAGTTAACCCTTGAAAGCACTTAGAAAACTAACACAGAACATCGCTATTTTAAGTGTTAGTTGCTACCACTGCCGCCATCATCATCATCATCATCATCATCATCATCTAACACATAAGTATTTTTAATAGGTTTCAGGAAAAGTAGAAGAAAACTGATGAGACTAGGGCAAACATGTAAATAGAAATGGATTTCTGAGGCAGAAAGTTTGTGACCAAAAGCTTCTACCAGACAAACATCAATAGCTAATTCTGGGAAATGAAGACAGTCCTGGAAGATGAGTATTTCTCTCCCCTTTAATTCACACACATTGTCTGAAGTATGGGCTTCCCAGAATCCAAAAGCATTTCAGCAATAACCATTAAGCACCCACACCTTCAGTAATATGAAGAAAAAGAATAAAGATAAATGTCATCATTGCATATGTGCTATGAGGAAGACTTTATGCCACCATGTCAAAAAAAGAAAGGAAAAAAACAGGAGAAAAACAATTCTGGAATCACATCAAATTTTTATGTTAAATTTCTACATGTTCTTCTTTTATATCATTGCCTATGAGAAAACGACAAATACTCCCTTCCCTTGAAGAGAAGACCCCCGTGACAGAGATAAAGTAGACAAGAGTTGGTGTTCATATTGTTGGAGAGCGTTAAGAGTGAATCCTTTTTTTTAAGCATTAATATCCATATTTTTAGACAAAAAGATTGTTTGTCTAAAAAAGGAAGCATTGGTTCTATGATGTGGTAATAACATGGAGAACTAAATATTTGACCCTTCAAGTTTTCCGGTCTTCATTTCAGCCTGCCTAGGAAAAAGGAGATTGAAACCACATTCCCAGAAATGTCATATTTATTGACAGTGATAAATTTCTCAGAGTCTGAAGGACTCATCTGCACTTACTTTTGCAGCAAAGACTCTGAAAATGGGCAATTGCTTCACCAACATGAAAAAAGCATCCTAGAACTGAGGATTCGATTGGAAAAAATAAGACCAGCCTGCCAGAGATGAGAACTCCGGGAGATCACTCACATCCAGAAAAGAATCCAAGCATGGCTAAGAAAGGCAAGCTGACTAGTCCAATGAAAGGAATTGAATAGATTCTGCATATCACAAATACAGGGAAAAAGTCTCATGGTAACGTTATTTTTTTTCCTATCACTGAGAAGAGTGGTATCAAGCTACTTATCTCAGAATTCTACTGGTCTACAAATCCATCTCAGAATTCTTGGTTTTAGTTCTGTTTTTGTAAGGCTCAAGAAAGACCACTGTTGGTTTGAAAAAGAGATTATTTCAAACTATTTTATTCTGATCCCCTGAGAAATCAGATTTCTGAAAATACTTCAATTAGATTTGTACCTTTGTGACCCTTCAGCCCTAACAACGAAGTCCAGTAGCTGTGAGTGATGGGTCTGCCAAACAAGTTAAGGAAGGCTTTTAATAAGACGAAGAAGGGCAGAGCACTTGGTCAGGCAGCTAGGAACGAAAAGTATATGCTACTCAGTGGCTTCAAGAATTCCTGAGGATGTTTGCCCTCTGCATTCATAAACTACCCCATGAGTGGCTCTACTCTGTATCCTGCTTGAGAGACTGGTTGATCTATCATCCACTTCTACTCTACACAAACTGGCCAGGCTATCTGGTTAACCCAAATTCTGCAAATGCCAAGGCCTGTTGGCATTCCTTTCCCCCCCACCAACCCCTTGTTTATTATTATGTGTTGACATCCAGACAGATTCTCAGGCAGGTCCTGTAGACTTCAGATTTTCACAATATTACAATTTCAGCAGGCTGAATGTTAAAAAATGGAAATTGGACAGACTGTTATCAACTTTAATCGACCATTAGAGCATCAGAGCCTGAAGGCACAGTATTTAACGGTTGGAATGGGGTGGTCAAGTAAAATGCTGTCTCTTTCATTTGGAATCTGGGAATAAAGCCAACCCAGATAAAAAGGGAAAAAAGCCATTACTCTGACAGCTGTGGCAGAGCACAAGGATCAGTGTTGCAAAGGAGGCCAAGATGTAAATATCGCAGTGCACTTGGGTAAGGTTTGTCTGCGAGTTCTGGTTTGCAGATTTTGTACATAATGGAGATAAATAAGCCAAGAAATGAGATACCGACCTATCAGAATGAAGGCCATTATCTAATATCAAAAATGGATACTGTGACATCATATTATATTGCCAGACTTGGCCTCAAAATGTCATCACCTTTCTGTGCAGCAATGGCTGTCTTCTTAAAGAGACAAATAATTTGCTGCTTTGGTTAACTTCTCTACCTCAGCACCTGGACATGGTATACTGTGAATGCTTTAGAGCAGGATTCTGGAATTAAGGTTTTTAATTACATCTGACATTAGTGAGCCTTCACCTGTTGGCAGCCATCTTGTTAATACCACCCAGGAGAGAAAAGTTGCTTCACCGGAAGTTAAGTCCCCCTTCTCTTTTATGCCTCTGTTGGCCACGCCAGAGTCCTTCCCAACACCATTTACTCTGCTAATGTGGTTTTACACATTATGAACTTTCAGAATGTGAAACTGAGCACAGTTTTCTTTTAAACAAAATATATTGTTTATGTAAAGAGTCTAATGGTCCATAGCAATCCAATTTACATGTAAAGTACAAGATTTCATATTGGATCAGTTTTATTACCTCACATATGAAAGATATTGAGCAGTGGTAGGTATATTGTATTTGTATCAGAAAAATACAAGGGCAGATTTATTAGGCTTGTGCTTAATAATATTAGAATCGATTATCCCAATGAGACATGAGACATCTGTTCATGATGGGGAGAAGCATCATTTCCACGGCTGCTGTGGTCCTGGGAACCCTCTCCCCTCTTTACTCAATGAAGTAACCATATCTAAAGGGTTAATAAAGCCTCCCAAAGTGAGGACATGAACTCTCTATCAACAACAAGGGAATATTGTTGATACCATTTAAAATTTATTAAGCACATTTAGTTTGCTGGGCACTGTACCAAACCCATAAAACATAAGATATTTTATCACTCGTTGCTTTTGTATGCTAATTATGTTGATTTGCTTGACCTTTCAAAAACTGGATTTAATCTTTCCCATATTTCCTACATTATGAAACCTCAAACCTATTTTTCTTTTATATTTTAGCTTTTCTTTCTCTGAACTCTAATCTTAGACCATCTCTTTGCAGAGTAATCTGTATTCTCATAAACTATAAACTATTTGAAATATTTTAGGAGAGAGCTAATCTTTTTTTATTAATCTGGAAGGTTGTTCTTTAAGCACTGCTGTTGGGAGAGAAAAGCTAACCCTTTTGAGTGTTGCCAACAAATTCTCTTGAAGCCCTCTCTCCTTTTCCCACAATACATTGTCATTCAATGCAACTGAAAGTTCCAATCAATATCACTTAAATCATATGGGGATAAACCATATTCTTGGTTTAACAAAAACTGAAATGAGCAGGCAACTTTGTAAGGGACACACAATCATTTGAAATGAAACTATTGCAAAGCAAATTTGCTCTTGGTATCCTGCTGGAAATTTTGTTATGTTTTTGGATATAAGATTTTGTTTTATGAATTTTCACTACTAAACATTTTTTTTTTCTTTTTCATCCTTTCAAGGGTGGAAAGGGCTTTCTTTTCCACCCTAAGCTGCTTTTTGGAGTAAAAGATGGTCCCTATGTGTCCATGTCTAAGTTGATGTGATCGTGCTTTTGGGTTCAGTTAGACACACACATTTTCCATGGCCTTCTAGCCTCTAGGCATACAGGCAAAATTTGAACACAACATCTCAAGTGAACAAAACTAAATTGAACAGCTAAAGCTTTCCTTCAAGGAAAGACAAACAGATCAGTGAAGGCCAGACCACAGAGTGACTCTTGTCTATGCCCCACAGATAAACCACCCATTCTCATCTTAGAGAGAAATGTACGTGCATTGAGTGTGTGTGCACAGGAGTCCACACATAGCTTACACTTCCTGTGCTCTGCACGGAGTGGCCTCTGGCATGGATTAGTGATACAATCATTACATTTGTGGATGTCAGCTACATGAGTCCTGTCTCCCTTGCACAGAAAAAGAATGCTTAACTTAAATACCGAGTTTACGTTAAAACAAAACAAACAAACAAAAACCCTTTCTTCCACAAGAAACCTTCCTCTCTACACATTCCAAAGTCTAGACTTAGCTGTGAAATCCAACCTTTGCCAGCATCGGTGCTCATCAGGCAGAGAAAGGCTGAAGCAGGTGGGCTGAACACCTTTGCCCAGGCAGGAAGTGGGCCTCCCAGGTGGGTCATAACTGCAGGAGGACTGGTCTCCAAAGGTCGCCAATATGCATCCATCAAATTAAGGAGCCCTCAGATGGTCCTTTCTCCTCAGATTTCAGAGACTAGGATTCAATGAGAGAAAAACACACATTTAATCAATTACTAAATTTAGTTTCAACAGGCTTGCCCTAAGCCTTGACAAGAACTTCTGTTTTTCATGTTCTGTCATTTCTATTCTTAATGCATTACATCCACCCTCTTTCACAGATCACCATCCCTTACCAGGCAAGCATCCACAGCACCTTACTCGTCAGGAAACTAAAACAGCTCTCTTAGTCTGTCCAGACTGCTATAACAAAATACTAGACTGAGGGGCTCATGAGCAGCAGAAATTTATTTCTCACACTTCTGGAGGCTGGAGGTCCAGGATCACGATGCCAGAATGTCAGGCAAGGCCTGCCCTCAGAGTCTCAGGCTCATTGCATCCCACTATGGTGGAAGGAGCTGGGAGCTCTATGGGACCTCTTTCTTAAGAGTATTAATCCCATTCATGAGGGCTCCACCTTAGACCTAATCACCTTCAAAGGCCACACCTTCCTTCAGGGGTTAAGATTTCAATATGAATTTGCCCGGGGGCGAGGGGCAGCGCACAAACATTCAGACCGTAACATCAACCAAAGGACTGGTGCTCCTTGGTCAGTCCAGTCCCATTCACAGCTCTTCATGGGTCACTGCTAATGCCCAAGCCAGTGAGCTTGGCTTTGTAGGCAAACTCAAGATATAGGGAATATGTTCTGCCTCCCTAGGAATCCATGGCTCTTTGAATAGTGTCTAGTTTTATTCAGGTTTCTGTAACAAAAATACCATAAACTGGATGGCTGATAAACAGGAGACATTTACTTCTCACAGTTCTGGAGACTGGGAAGTCCAAGATCAAGGCAGCAACAGATTCAGAGACTAGTGAGAGCCTGGTTTCTGGTACACAGACAGTGCTTTCTTATGCCCTGGAATGGTGGGAGAGAGCTGCTATCTGGGGTCTCTTATAAAGGCACTGATCCAAATCCTGCAGGCTCTGGCTCAAGGCCTAGTCACACCCAAATCACTTCCTAATACCACTACCTTGGGAATCGGGATTGCAACATGTGAATTTGGGGAGGACACAAACATTCAGACCATTCCAAGGAGGTAATATTCATAGTGATATAATCATAATATAACACAAGGAGATATGTGATTAAAACATCAAAATGAGAGGCTGTGGTAGTTCAGGAAAACAAATATTCCATTATATCCACTACACCCCATCACCAAGGCAGAAAAGCAGATGAACATATTCTTGAAATATTTCCAATGGTAATTGAAATAATAAGAGTTTTCCTTGCCTTGCCTGTAAGCAGAAAATTCAAGTAATCAGATCATGTCGGTACCTTGCCATTCCATTTACTTGATGAAGCAAAAGAAAAGCATCAATAATGCCACCATTTTTATATGAATCTAAATGCCTTTGGTTTCCACCTTATTTCCTTTCCTAATACAGAATGCATCCCCCCCCTGCAAATAAAAATTAAAAAAAAAAAAAAAAACATTGTACATGTGGCAATTACTACCACTCTACTTCAGCCCTTCAAATGCACCTGACAAGCCCATGTCAGCTGTTAGGAGAAACTGTTAAAAAAGAAACACCCTTCCAGAATACTTCTAGGCCTCCTCTAGCCTCTGTAAACACCAAAGATCGGAACATGAGACATAACGTGCTGGAAGAAACCAAGATCCCTCTGAGTAGAAAACTTTTTTGAGACAAGAGCAGTATCGCAAAATATCTGTTTACAGTAAAACCTTGGATTGTGAGAAGATTGTTCTGCGAATGTTCCACAAGATGAGCAAAAATTTCTAATAAACTTTAACTTAATAAAGTGATGTCTTGCAATACAAGTAGTACGTGACACCGACATCACATGATCACAACTTAGCCAATGGTTCTCTCTCCCCCTCTTTTTCTCTCTCTTGCTTCAGGATTGTGGGTGATTGTCTCCCATACTTGGATGCTCTGTCTCAGGCCATGGTGTCTGGCAAACATGAGTGATTTTCCAGAACACTGGAAGTTGCCCACGACTGGCACTAGTGTATTTTTTGTCACTTCAAAGCACCTATGGACAGTCCTTTGCTTTTCCATGCAAGAGTAAGCTTAGGAATGTTTTGCTTCATTCTAGGTCAGGCTACCTGCAGATATAGACCCTTTCCTCTGCTGTCTTGTTGCCAGTTGCATTAAATACAGTATATGACAAGAGTTTATTAATACTGTACCATAGTCAACATCCGTGTGAGTGTATACAATGGCTCCCATACAGAAAAAGATTCCGTTGAGCCAAGAGACAGCAGTGATTCCATTAGTGATAGTGAAAGTCATTCTACACAATAGCCCCCCTCTCCCTCTCGCCTCCCTCACACCAGCCACAAAGGTTTTCAAAGGTAAGTGAAGGTTAATTTATTTTTCTTTATATTTTGTATTTTCTTTATTATATTATATTATGTTACAGTATTATAATCACTTATATATGAACAGTTTTGGGTTTGGAATGAATCATCTGAGTTTCCATTATTTCTTGTGGGGAAATTCTCTTTGACATACAAGTGCTTTGGATTACAAGCATGTTTCTGGAATGAATTATGCTTGCAAACCAAGGTTTTACTTTATTTGCATATATTCTCTACTGGTGGGTAAGCTCTCCAAAGTATGGGGCAAGTACTTCCCTATCTCCTCATTCTTGCACAGTGCCTGGAAAGACAACACATAGATGATTGCTTAATTAATTAATTAATCCATGCTTCAAGGTTAATTAACTCCCCCAAACAAAACTTCTATTTATTCAGTTGTCTCAACTAAAGTTTAGAGGGAAAGCAATCTAATTGAATTAATTCACTCTAAGACATAAATTATTAAAAATACATCAGTCTGAAATAGGACTTGACAATGGTATTTTTTAAATCAGGAGATTTGCATGAGCAGACGTAGCTTGAGATTTACTGGCATAAAATGTCTTCTGTGCTCTGGTGTCTGCTTCTCTCTTCTGCTGCTTCTCCTATCAAGTACCCATGCATATACTGAAATAGATGTCCTTTATCATGCACACTAGACTTTCCCAAACCCCAGATCTCTTTTAGCATAGCTTGTGCAACTCTGAAGTTAGGGATGATGTTACTGTCTCCCTCAAGGTCTTCCCAGCACTCTTATTTGCCTTCTATGCCCTGAATGTTGCTGTCCCCCCAAAATTCATGTTGAAATCCTAACCCCCAAAGATGATGATATTAGGAGATGGGGCCTTTGGAAGGTTCTTAAGTCATGAGGGTGGAATATTCATCAGTGGGATTAGTGCCTTAATGGAGACTCCAAAGAAATACCCAGCCCCATCCACCATGTGAGGACACAGGAGGGAGGCAGCTGTGAAACAGGAAGAGGCCTTTTACTAAATGAGGCCACTCTGGTACTTTGATCTTGGACTTCCCAGCCCCCAGAACTGGAAGAAGCAAATTTCTGTTGTTTATAAGCTACCCAGTCTGTGGTATTTTGTCATCGCCGCCCAAACAGACTAAGACAGTGCCTCCTAAATCAGGTCTTTTTTCCCTGGAAATGGATGTCAGAAATTATGTTCCATTTTGAATATTGTTGAATCTTATTCACTATAGAAAAGCTGAATAAGAGTAAGAAAACCAAATCAAAAGCTACTCTGTAAATTATGGGAGATTTGGTGAATGTAAAGGAGAAGAAAATACAGAAGGAAAGTCCTTTAGGATCCATTCATCTGCAGCAGCCCATCCCCATGGAGGATAGATGGTGATGGTGTTGGTTTTCTTCATCTTCAGGGTAAAACTCATTGTTTAACTACAGAAGAGGATTTATTGGAATTGCCAGAGCTTTGAAAGGGGGTCATAATTCCTGACATCTCTTCCCATTTTTTCCTCATCCCCTGGCATAAAATACCCAGACCATTTGGTTATGACTTAGAAGGTACTGATGGTCCAACTTCTGGTTTCATTTTGACAGATTCCAACCTGACCCATCCTGCTGGGCTGTGTAATAACAGAGGAGGTCACAGAGGCCAGAGTGAGTTCAGGGCAGTTTCCAAGTCCAGAAAAATGGATGTTTCTCATGAAGTCAACAAAATTGTATTCTCTGATGATTGATCTGCTACACTCATTACTCCATGTCAAGTATTTAGGGCTTATTCTTTGAAGATGATCCTGAACCACCCCCTCGGCCTGTCTTCCACAAACTTGCCTTTTTGAGCAATTTGGATGCAGCAGGGGGAAAAAAATGAGGTAGGGGGATTTAACAGGATTAATTAATACACAAGAGGAAAGAGATGTATGTGATTAAACTAGCCTCTCAGGTCCTTCATAAATATTTTATTCATTTATGTGGCTGCAATTCTGTCTTTCCCACCTAGGAAATAGCCCTAGATGTGAGACCTGAAGCCTCATATGCGTGAGAACAGGGTACAAGCATTCTCATAGCCAGGATCACAGTTGGGGAAACTTGGGGAGAGAGAGAACAGTAGGATTTCAGTCAGAAGGGATAACACTGTTGGGGAGACAGGAAGGGCACACCCTCGCTGCATGCCCTGGATGGACTCTGATTGTCGATAGGCAACAAATTATAGCAAATACAGGAGAAAGTCTTGGTGAATGAAAGCTCCCAGAGAGGCTGATGGCCCGGGCTGGCACCTCTAAATTTTCCCTTACCTTGGCCTTTCCACTGGCCCCTGGAGATACCCTCAACTTGTCCTCCCCAGCACATTCACCAGTTTTCCATCCCCTAGCCCTCCACCATATGATGCCTTCCCTCTACCCTCTGTCTGCCTGCCTTATCCCACCCTCCTTGGAAATCAAGCTCCAGTTCATTTCTACCGTGAGGTCTTCCATGGCAATCCTTTATCAGCATTACCTGCATTACTTGTAACCAAAAGGTTCTGTCTCAGAATGGGGTTGATTTCACGAAGGAAAATTTCAACTGACCAAAGTAATTAAAAAGGAATTTCATTCCCTAGTTACATCTCTCAAAGGACATGAAAAGGTCTCCCAAAGCATAGTTTGTAGTAATATTTATTAAAACCCTCTCATCAGTTGCCTTCCCATTCCAAAGCTACTCCAGCAACATGCTCTTTGACCCCTCCCCAGAAAGCTGCCCTTCCTCCCCCAGCCCATGAGGCTTTCTTTCTTCCTTTACTGCAAGGGAAGGGGGTAACAAGCATTTGATTCTCTCTGGAGTTCCAGGGGAACGGTTATGTCTTTGAACATGCAGAACTCATGAATTTGTATCCCATTACCTTCTCATCATTTGCCTTGTTTTTTTGACATTTTTTCCTGTGTATTGATCCTGTCTTCCCAAATAAATTGTAGATTCTTTAAGGCAAGACGTATGCTTTATTCACTTTTGTATTTTAGTACAGTGTAGGTTCTTAATAATAGTTTGTGGAATGAATGAAAGAATTAAATTATATAAAAGTCAAAGACTACATTTTATATTTCATTAATTCCTTCTGCAAATATCACATATTACATACTCCGTTACTATTTGCTGATGATAATAAAATAGGAAGGCAAACCAATCTGAGTGAAGGGCTGGAGAGAAGGGAGAAGTTAATTTTATAAAGACTGGAGGAGGCGAAGGTGTGGGGTCCTGTTCACAGAATAGTTATTGCTACTATCTGCCTATGCTTGCCTCACTCCTTCCTGTGCCTCCAAGCCAGCAGTCCTGATTTAAGCCATGGAATTGATGACAAGACATCCAGCTTCCAGGAGCATTTCCCATTGAAAAGATAGCACTCTGAGACAAAAAGATCCAAAATAACGTGTCTCAGCTGATGAATTTCGTTCACTTTCAATATCGTTGAAAGTGATGACTATCGTTGACTTTCAAAAATACATTACAACAAGGGTCTCAGGAGTTTTTTTATTCTACCCTAAGACACAGTTAGAAAATTTCCTCCTAAACTATCTCTAGCATGTACCAATGATTTGTCAATGCCTGTTGTTTGCAAGATGGGCAGAAACTCAAGAGACCCATGGAGAATTATGTCCCAACATGAATCCTCTTGATTTCCTTGGCTCCTTCCCATACACTCAAGTTGTACAACGTACTCTATAGCTGTGGCACCCAGAACTGAGTACGACTTTCCAAACACGGCTTGACCAGTGCAGACTACAATAGGACAGTCATCCTTCTAAGGTCTAAGAACATACCTTTAGTAATGCAGCCAAAGATCACACTGCTGTTTTGGAGACTTTATGACCTCCACAGGATCTGGAAATCTTTCATTAGAGAAAGATTTTCATTACTTTGGACCTGTGGACTCATGGTTTGTCACGGGAAGATGATTTAGGAAGGAAACCATCATGTCAGGAATCCCATGACCTCAGCATCACTATATTGGCTTGGATGGAGGGGCTCAAGAGGAAAGGAAGGGCCAAAGGCAGTCTTTCATCCGTAATGAATTTTCAACCAAACTTCTAGGGCTTTTCACCCAAAAAGAAGACACTTTTCTTTCTACCATGGACTTGCACAATTTGTTATGTGAATCTTAAGGGGAAAAAAAAGAAAAAAGATTTTGCTTTGTTTTGCCTTTAGCCCCACAAAAATTGGTCTTATCAGATATAACCTGTCTTTTAAGTTCTTTGCCATCTGTTTGGTCTGTGGGTTTGTTATACACCATGATCCCTATTCTCCAGAAACTTGATGGGCATTGCTCTTTTTATTTTTAGTTGCCTTTTTATTTTTAGTTACAAATAGCATCATGAACGAAACTTGTCTCAACCACAAGGAATGGGAGGTTGCAATTTGAGTGACACATACATATATACAAATGCATACATATGCATGTCACATATGGGAATGTGCCCACTCCTCCCACATAAAATGGGCACATGGCGTGCACTCCTCCTGACACACACCCACATACACACCTCAGTACAACATCAAAATTGGTCCAGAGCACATGGTAGGCAGGAAGAATTCTATACTAGGTGCTACCTGGTAGAAACCAAGAACACTTGCGGGGCCACAAAGAGAGAAGCACAGGCATACAGTAGGACAGGAAGAAGTGCAACTTCTCAAGGCATGGCTTGAATATCCTGGACCAGATCTGGCTCTCATGGATCCTCATGAACAAAAAGTTATGAGAAGGGAAAACAGGGCCAATTTGTTGAGTTCCCATCACCTGACAGCACCTTCAGATAAATTTTCTCTTGCTGTCACCAAAACACAGCAGTATAGGCCTTACTCCCTTCATGTTGTACATAAGAAAATCAAGGCCCAGATTAGTTAGGCAATGTGTCCACATCACAAGGTTAGTAAGCACCAAAACCAGAACCTTTTACCTCAGGGAATTCTGATCCAGTCTCCAACTGCCTTGAGGATGCTGCTTTGACCCCAGACAACCTACTGGCAACCCCCAATGTGCCACAACCCAGACCTCAGCTGGCTCCTCCCCTGACTGGCTGCCGCATGTAGGCTCCTGAAGCAGTAGGCTCCTAACAAGAGCCTACTTCTTGTAGAATGACACCCATATGAGTCCTCTGTCCTCACCTGGACCACAGGGCAAAGCCACTACCTATCCACAGTCAGCTCCCACTTGCTTTCCCCACAGCCACACTGCCAGGTTTCCATCTTTCCCCTCAGGTGAACCCCACCTCATGCAGCCCCTTCTCTATCAGAGGAAGAACTCAACTTCAAATTCACTTGATTTGTTTTTTGCCAGCAACTTAGCAAGAGGAGCCAGACTGTCTAAATCTTGACCCTCTACCTTCCAATGGTGTGATTTCAAGCAAGTTATTTAGCCTTGGCTTCCTTATCTGTAAAATGAAAACATGGGCACCTGGGTGGCCCAGTCAGATGAGCGTCTGACTTCCACTTCGGTCATGATCTCATAGTTTGTGGGTTCAAGGCCCATGTCGGGCTCTGTGCTGATGGCTCAGAGCCTGGAGCCTGTTTCAGATTCTGTGTCTCCTTCTCTCTCTGCCCCTCCCCGACTTGTGCTGTCTCTTTCTGTCTCAAAAGTGAATAAATGTTAAAAAAAAAAAATTTTTTTAAAGAAAAGAAAAGCAGTGTCTCTCCATTGGAAATCCTGGACGACTTGAGTGAATTGATGAATGTAGAGATTTAGAGCAGTGCCTGGCATGGTGAGCACAGGAGATGCACTAGTTCTTCTAAGTTTTTTAATTTATTTTGAGAGAGAGAGAGTGGGGGAAGGGCAGAGAGAGAATCCCAAGCAGGCTCCACACTATAAGCACAGAGCCTAACACGTGGCTTGAACCCACAAACCATGAGATCATGACCTGAACCGAAGTTGGACACTTAACTCTCTGAGCCATCCAGGCACCCCAGAGACATGCTAACTCCTACGTGTGCTTCTCTGGGGTCTATGAGGGCAAGAAAGGCACAGCCCCTGGCTGAACTCAAATAGTGAGTTAAATGGATGTTAAGCAAACAAACAGAAAATGACTAGAGTTGAGAGAAGTACTATGAAGGAAGAGCACAAAGTGCAATGAGAATATCTACCAGGAGGGTCAAGATGAGTAGGAATCAGCTACATCAGGGGTCAGTAAACTACGGCTGGGCTAGTTTTAGTAAATAAAATTTACTGACACAGGGTCTCACCTTTTGTCTGTGGAATGTCTGTGGCTGCCTTTGTTCTACAACCCTAGAGCTAAGACCAAGCTAAAAATATTTACTATCTGGCCCTTTAAGAAAATGTTTGCTGGTCCCCGAACTAGATGAAGAGGAGGAGGGAGACAATCCACACAGAGATGTAGGACAGCTGGCATAGGGTTCAAGGAACTGGGGAAATGCACATCCCTTGGGCACAAACTCCCCCCAATTCCTGAACCCATGAACCCTCATCTAAAATCATATCTACATATACAGCCAGCTTCACCTTCTTCCCCTGGCCTCTGAGGAAAAGGGGACCCTCCGTATACTCAGGATGGCAACCCCCTCTGTGCTGAAGCTTTCCTCTTGCTTAAGAGCTTTCTCTCTCTCCCTCCCTCCCTCCCTCCCCCTCTCTCCCTCTCCCCCTCTCTCTTTGGCATTTTCAATCTCTCATTCTTTACTGGACCCCTGTCCTCACCTACTATCTCCAATGGAGCCATCATCATTCCCCACACCTACCAGCCCACCCAGGCCAAAAAACCAGGGGTCATCTTTGAGAGCCTCCCCTTCACCTTCAAGAGCTCCACTCACTGATCCCTTTTGATCAAGTCCCTCCTACTGCCCACCTCCCCATTTCCATCACCACTACCTGCTCCACCTCCTCAGCTCTGGCCAGACTGGGCTGCCATCCCCCCTCCCCCGCACCTGCTCACCCTTCCACTCTCCCCACTCTGCCTTCAGGGCCAGCCTTCTGAAATGCAAACCTGACACTGTCACTCCCCTGCCTAAAGCCTGTTACAGCCTCCCAACTGTTTATGGGGAAGAGTCCAAACCTTTAAACAAGATAATACAAAACTCTACATAATCTGTCCCAACCACAGCTACAATTTCCTCCCTGGCAAACTAGGACCATCTATGTTACTGTAACAATCATGTATCTTTCTTTTTTAGCACCTAAGACTTTTGAACCACCCTCCACCCCCCACCCATGTTCCACACACTCGTCACCTCATGCATTCTTTGGGAGGAGAATATCAACCAGATACTCACTTTCCCAGCATCCCTTGCAGCTAGGGTGCAGGATGCCTGAGGTGACCTCAGTTCTCCCAATAGGATGAACCCAAATCAGATTCTGAACCTATGGCCAGCAGCATGAAGGATGCACAACATGGAATTCATTCTGGTGACTTTGAGGACAGCAATGTCCAGTCTCTAGTGGCAGTACCTAGTGCCCAGCACTGTGGCATCAGGAGTGAAAGCCACCATGACCATGTCCAGCAAAGGGGCAATGTACTTCCTCTAGACTACACAACTCTGTTGTGCAACGTTGAGCATGATTCCTAGATCCCAGTCCAGCAAAGGGGCAATGTACTTCCTCTAGACTACACAACTCTGTTGTGCAACGTTGGGCATGATTCCTAGATCCCAGTGTCAAGCTTCAAATTTCTGCACGCCTAGAAATTCTGGCAGGTCCTGTTTCTTTAATAAATTCATTTTTCTGCTTAATCTAAAGAGTGAATTTCTGTTGTCTAAAATAAGAATCCTTCCTGATACACCTGTGAAGCCTCTTCTCTCATCTTATCCCCACTTAACAGAGAAAATCAACTTCTTTCTCTTTAGTGACCCCCCTGTGCCCTAATCTCTCTCTTTCACACACACACCATGAGAACCACGACACATATTCATGCCTGCCTCCTCCTCTACTACAAATGCCTCCATTCATTCATCAAACATCATTATGTTTCCACTAAATGCCAGATACTGCTCTAGGTTCTGCGAATATAGCAGAGAACAAGACAGAAAAGCTCTCTACCTTAACTGGGCTTGTGTTTTAGAAGACAGAAGCTGTATCTTACTTGTATTTATCTTTAAGTGTCTACCATAGTGCTGGACACAGAGAATGTACTCAGTACATGTTTGACTTCTGAGTTCCAAACCATTCCTGTGTCTCTGTCTGATTCTACCCACTGGCTTAAGATCTCATGGCACATGACCTTCATCCTGAGTACTGCTTAACCATCAACACCAAGGCTGTGCAAATGGGGGTAGACTGTGCCCTGATCGGGTTTGCTTGTAACTAACTCCCCAGAATAAGAAGAACTATCTTGCTCCTTCTGAAAGGAGCTGAAAAATGGCTGCATGTTCCATCCATGTGAGTTACAGGTGACCAAGGGTTGTCATTTACCTCCTTGTGTTCCTTTTAGCCTAATCCATCCTAAGACTGGGAACACAGTAGGTGTTTAATGAATTTAGGCTGAACCTGGCTTAGCTGTGTTATATATAGATATGGATATCCTCACAAACAGAGCTTGTGAAGTGAGGCACACGGTCTAATTTTTGCAGAAAAATTCAGAACAGCTTCTGATTAGTGAGTTGGTTCCATTTCCCAAGAAATCACCTTAACCTTTAAACACAGAAGGTCAGCATCTCCTCTCTCTGCTCATGCATAATTCCCCCTGCCCTCTGCTCTTGAGTGCCTCGGCAACCCACCCGAGAGAGAGACCGAGGGAGAGACGGAGTCAGCAGGAGGAAGAACACGGCCACTCGGAGGCCCAGGCTGCCTCCCCAGGATTGACTGAGCCCTCAGAATATGTTGTCTCATTTGCTACATTATTAATAAAATTGCAAGAAGTTTGGGAGAAAACTTTTTTCCCCACCTAGAAAAATTAGCATTTACGCCACACACTGTGCAAACTTAGGAAGATGAACATCAATAAAACAGAAAATGTTCCCTTTGAATCTTATTCTGGAGCCAGTGCCAACAGAGCACTTTGAAACAGTGAGGGAGTCGATAGCTCAGGTTTGGTAAGTCAGGGTCATTTGGGCACTGTGCATGGCTCCACACGGGGGCAGGGGCAATCTAGCCAGCCCCCAGTGTCTGCAGCATTGTCTCAGACAGTGGGGGGGGGGGGGGGGGGGGGGGCACAGTGTTACACGTGATCAGCGACAGAGTGCATTGCAGTGGGCGATGGCTCCCAAGAGCCGAGGAGATGCAGACTTCCTGAAATGAGGCCAAGGTCAGGCAGGCTGGCTTGGTAATTTCCTGAAAGGTCCAGCCGGGCCTGCAGGGCTGAGCCGGCAGCTGGAGGAAGTCAGGTGAACTTAGGTGGGTAGAGGCATCCAAGCAGGTCACTCTAATTAGTGGAACTAATTCATCATCGAACCCAGGATTCCAGTAGCTTTTTAGCAGCCATGTCAAATAGCAAATGGGCCAAACGTGACCTCCTCATAAAGTCTTCCCTGGCTCCCCCATTTAAAACAGCACCCCATCATTGCCATTTCTCATTGCCTTTCCTCTCACCATCCATGGTCCGTTCATACCATATAACCTACCTCTTCGTCTTGCATAGTGTGTAATTTGTATCACAGTGCATTACAGGACCAGAATGTAAGCTGGATAAGGATGATGTCACTTTATTCACTGCTGTGTCCCCAGCTCCTGGATCAGTGCCCAGCACCCAATTAATATTTACTGAACTTATAAATAAATATATCCTGAACTAAAACTCCTAAGTCTTTTCACTAGAACTGCTCATTCGTCAGCTTTATCTCATCTGTGTGTGTGCAATGGTGAGTTTTTAACTAAAAAACTTTCAGGTTTTATCTTTCAGGTTTGGGTCCATTGATCCAGACTTTCAGGTTTAGTAAGTCTTGATTCCAAGACAATCATGGATCCTCTCAAATTTTTTTTAATCCCCCAAAACCCTAGCAGCATGCCATTATCCCTCCACTCGAGCCATAAGTGAAATGATGGGCCTACAGAGTCTCCCGGCACAAGAGTAGGTATGTCCTCTCAGGACTAGGTTATTTGTTCTCAACCTGTCAAAGCCAGGAACTATTGAAATAGAGGGTCTCAGCCCTGGAAAGGGACTTCAGGATCGAGTTACCAGATGCTTTGATTTTATAGATGGGGGCCACAATGGGGAAGTGAGTGACAATGACATCTCTTTGACATCATACAAAGGGTAGTGATGAGTTCATAAAGCCTCAGCCTCTCAGCGTTAAGTAGGAGCTCCCATAGCAACAAACTCCTAAGGTAGCCTCGGACCAGCACCTGAATTCTTCATCCATGCCAGAGAGGTAAGATCCATGCACAAAGACTAGCTCTTTGTTATCTTTCCCCATGCGTGTAGCCCATGAGCAACCAGCTGGAAACACTGGGAGGCCTGCCCAGGGCCCTTGGCCTTTCCCATCCTCACCCTGTCCCTCCTTCTCCCTCCTCCTGAGGCTACAATGCTCTCCTGTTCTCTTCCTTTTCCACCCCACTGATTTACATAGAGTGGAAATACACCTACGAGCCAGGTCAACAGACAAAGGGAGGTTTCCTGGTGCTCCTAAGAGCATAAAATTCTTTGGCTATTTAAGTATTTAAAGAAAATGTGCCTGAAACAGCCAGAAATATCAGGGTTAAGGGAAGAGCCAGCCCCAACATGTATTTGTTGAATGAATGAAAGAATGAATGACTTCACTATGTGAAACAAAGTAAACGGACATAGTAATGGAAACTGTTGGTGCTCTCTTAGACTTATCTTGGTCTGAGTGGGGACATCAGAAGACATCACGGCCACTGTCTCCCCACTTCCCAAGGAAAAGCTAGACAAGGGAAGTCCAACACTGGGGTACAATTCACATTCCAGGATTTCCCATGGGACCAAAGGGAGCTGGCATGCAGCCCAAGCCACATCCTTCCTCAGGCTTCTTCCCCTGCCCTATCCTGTTTTCCTTGTGCCCCCACTCCTGAGGGCACCCCCTCAATAAATCACATTCTGAAGAATTCTTATCTCAGGCTCTGCTTCAAGGGAACCTGACGTGGGTGGGCAGCATAGTTCGACAACACGGAATCGTGTTTTGTACCGTATCTGGCCCCTTACCACCCATAAAAATTCCTCCAACCCTCCCACCCATCTTCCGTGCCCAGAGCTCAGTGTTACCTGACCTTCAGTTCTGAGGACTGATCAGGCTGTACAGACACAATGTGATGGCAGCTGTGACTACTCACCCATAATGCAGAGACACACGGAAGCAAACTGTCTGCAGCCACAGTTTTAGACACAAGGTGAGCAGCTTAGCTTTAGAAGCCAAGAAAGACACAAGACTTACAAAGCTGCCAAAAGGTGTCTTCAGTTATAGGAACAGAAGCTGCTGCAGCAGTCATTAATTACTTATGGAACAGATTTGGGGAGGAGGTGGGGGCAGGTGGTGAGACAAGAAATACAAAAATGGAGACAGAAATATTCTCATGGGCTTATCTTAAAAACTCACAGGTTGGTCTCCTCCCCACGTTTCGCCCAGAGAAAGCAGTAACTCAGCCTGCCCTGTGCCACTGTCACCTCCCCTGTGTCCCCTCTGAGAGGCCAAGAAGGAAGCTTGTGCTCTGGGGTGCAAAGCTCCGACCTTCTCAACCTGTTCAGCTTTCGGTTCTAAAGAACTTCAAATAACAGGCCCAACCAGACCATTCAGTACAGTCTGGAATTATTCGTGGGGCCCGTGGGCAGAAACCCCCTCCATGCAGCCAGCTCACCCCTTCTGCAAGCACCAACCACGCACCCACCTGTCCCCGCCACCTTCCTCGTCTGCAGAGAAGCAGAAGGCAACAAATGAAGTCCTGAGCCTCCCGTTCTCACACACACACACACACACACACACACACACACACACACTCCCGACATCTCTACTCACCCTCTCCTCCTGAAAAGGTGGAAGAAGCTGCCCTCATCCTCACAAACCCCCTTCTGGTGGGTGCCTGCCCTTCCCCGCCCCCACACCTCCAACCTCTCCAGCTTTGTCATCCGCTCCTTCCCAGGAGAATCTTACTGTGCCAGAGTTTTACCTCTTAAAACAAAAAACAAAATTTTAAAAATGGGAAGACTGTAAGCAACAGATCCCTCACCTGCTGCCTCCGGTGAGAAGAGAAAGCACCAGATGGGCGCCCTCCCCTTCCTCCCGCATGCACACACCTGGCCGAGCCCCTCCAGCAGACAGACGCCCGCAAAGGGCACCTCCTGTGCTCCGAGTCTGCACCCTCCCACCTCCTCAGCTGGGTCTGTTTTCCCTGGATTAATCCTTTCTGGATATTTAACTTTTTCCTTGACCAACTCCCTTTGCTCTCCCCCCCTTTAAGTTTGGTTCTTCGGCGGTCAGGCTCTCCAGCGGCTCCCTCGCTCCCTGGCTTCCAGCACGTGCACCCATAACAGCCCCCACCTCACCCCCCCACCTGCGTCTCCAGCCCAGCCCTCAGGTCCCAGCACACCACAGGTGTGTCAGCTTCCCAACAGACACCGGCCTCCGACAAAGCTTACCCGGAACTAAAATTCTCCCAGCAACCCCTCCCAACCTCGCCCCCCCCCCCACCACCACCGCGCCTTGCTCTTTATCTTTAATGTCGCATTTTAATAAATTAGCATTCCCAGCCAGCCTTGGTCCAAACTAGAGAGATCTGCATCTGGTCCTTGTCCCGTGACCTTTAACCTTTCCTCCTTTAACCAGTAAACCTCCAAGTCTTAGCTTCATGTCTCTTCAGTGTCCCTCAAACCTACCCCTTTCTCCCCATCAATCGAGGCCCCACCGTCACACCCTCTAACATCAGAAGAGCCTCTGTCCTAACATGTGGCCCACGGGGCTCCCACAGCAGCTAGATGAGATGGCTCTGAAATACGAATCCACAGCTTAAGCCCTTTCTGCCTGTCTACCCCCACCCCCAACACTCGGGCCTCCTCCCAGGAGAAACAGACTCAGAGAAGAGAAATTGAGCAGAATGCAGCAAATCCAGGGGCAGGAAAATTATTGATTCGTGCATTTGTTCGTTCATTAAATTATACCTTCAGAACTCGGAGTTAGTCCTTCTGGGAGGCTCCAGGCCCAAGCACTTAGTTTCCTTGTTTACTTCCTTCACAGCACTTACCTCCATTTGTTATTGTTTTTCTTTGATTCACGGTTTTTATACTTTTTAAAAAATCTATCTCTCCTTTAAGAATATAAGTTCCTTAAAGAAAAGATGTACTCTGTCTATGTGATATGGTATTCCCAGCCCCTAGAACAAGGCAGGGCATAGGGCAGTCCCTCAGGAAATGTTTATGAACTAAATAAAGGCATGGATGAATAACCAAACTGGCATGTGATATTTTCTCTCCACAGTCTCTACCACACTTTGCCATCAGCCATCACCAAGCATATACCCACCCAGTGCCTACCATGTTCAGAGCACCAGTGGCATGGGATAGTACCCACAGCATAGAACAGAAAATGTAATCTATGTGCTGAGGTCTCTCTAGGGAGGGATAAAACCATGGTGCAAAGGACTAAGCACCAGCAGTGTGTGACCGGGACTCTCCATGCCCAGGGTCTGGCCTCCCCCCAGAATTGTGCCCAACAGAACAGCCAGTCTTAAGGAGGGAACCATTGCAGCCCGAGGGAGCCAGGCCCTGGGGATGTTCCCACTCTTCTGCCTTCTGTCTTCTGCCCAGACCCCAGATACTCATTCATGTGCTCAGACCCCAACAGCCCTCAGCCTCCTTCTATAAGAATAGAAGAACAGACGTTGAGTTAAAAAGAAATAACGAAATATGACATCACTCCTCTCCTTAAAACCCTCCTTGGCTTCCCTCACACTGAAAATAAAATCCAAATGCCATGTTTAATCTCAAAAAGCCCTGAATGATTTGGTATCTGCCTCTGTAGACTAGATCCAGGAAGCCACATTTCCTGGTTTTTTTGTACCTGAAAACATCAGGCTTGTTATAGCCCCAGGTCCTTTGCCCTAGCTATTTCCTCCACCTGGATGGCTCTGCCCCCTGATCTCTACCAGGTTGGGTCCTTCTTGTCATTCCACTTAAACATCACCAGGTGATGTCTCTCTGGCTACCCACGGTGCTCCCGCCCCATTATACTGCTGGGTTTCAGTCTACATCTACACACCCCTCATCACCATCTGAATCTTGCATGTTCAATGTTTTTGTATCCCCCCCAAATATTAGTTTTCTGTGCTGCATCCCACATCACCACAAACTCAGCTTACAGCAGCACCATTCATTAGCTCCCTAGTCCGTGCAGCAGAAGGGACTGAGTTTTCTGCTCAGGGTCTCACAAGAGATGTAGGCCCGGCTGCGTTCTCATCCAGAGCTTGGGGTCCTCTTCCAGGCCCCTGTGGTTGTGGGAGGATTTAGCTCCTGGCAGGTGTGACACTGGGGTTGCCATTTCCTTGCTGGCCATCATCCAGGGGCTGCCCTTAGTTCCCAGGGGCCACCCCCATTCCTTGTCACATGGCCCTTCCATTGTGAAAGCCAGAAACAGGATCTCCCTCACATCCAGGCCCTGTCACACTTTGAATCTTTCCCACCAGGAAGAGCCAAGTCCCTCTGGAGGGATGACCTGATTATATCAGGTGCACCCAGAACAATTACTTTTAAGGTCAACTGTGTCATACAACATGACCTAATCATGAAACCAACTGTCCCTTTATAGTCATAGCCCACACCCACACTCGAGAGGACAGGATTACACAGGGCATATACACCAGGGGTGGGAATCTTAATGGCCGTCTTAGAATGTCACCCACCGTACCCACTAGAGTAGCTTCACCTGCCTTGTTATCTGTGTATCCCAAGGCCCAGGACAGTGCTCCCAACCATGAAGAGTAAGGCGCAAAATGAGAATACTGCGCAGTACAGCGTGAGAAACCAAGAGAATTACTCAGCAATTGGAAGTGACCCAGACCCAGGAGACTGACCAGCCCATGCCACATCTGTCCAGCCCAGGGACCAAGGGAATTGGAATCCCACACTCCAGAACCAGTCATGGTCTACCGGTGTGTTGCAGCATGTTATTGGCCGCCTCTGGCCTGGAATTGTTCCAGCACATAGAGGATGCCCGTCAAATATTTTTTCCCTTATGAATGGAATAAAAGGAAGAAGGTGATCTCTTCTGGAAACTAGAGATGGAAAGAGTTGGACGGATTGGAAGGGGTAAGCAGAACAGGAGCCATGAGCCAGTCAAGTGCATCCCAGCTCTCACAGACTTCTCTTGCTGAATCCATACTGGACGCTCTTGGCCTAGCCAACACCTGCCCGCTGAGGGCCAGCTCCCATCCAACCCGACCCACCTCCCCTATGAAGCCTCTCTGACTGCTGACCTGAAGTCTTCTGTGCTTAACACCTAACTACCTCTGGTGGCCCCTTTTGTTTTAAGTAGCCTTGTGCCTAGTGTGGAGCCCAATGCAGGGTTTGAACTCACAACCCTGAGATCAAGACCTGACCAGAGACCAAGAGTTGGACACCTAACTGACTGAACCACCCAGGCACCCCTCATGTGGCCCTTTTCAGAAGGCTGCCTTTTGACATCTCTCTCCTATTGTGAACAGCAGGCCAAAGCCCACATGCTGTTTGTAGTTTGCCAGGCCTGTGTCTCAAGTCCCTGCCTCATCCTCACCCTCCTTGAGGAAGAGGCCGCCTTGCCCTTCTGTGTGTTCACCCAGTGCACAATGAGCACCTTCTGGCCATGCAAATTCTTTGGGACCTGCTTGGTGACTTGGAGTTGAGCTCTGCTGCCTGCAGGCACTGGGAGTGAGCCTGCCATGGGGTAGGCATGGGGCTAAGTGTGCTGGATGGGGCGGGTATGGAGCAGTGGAGACCAGATGGTGAGAGAGCGCACTGAGAAGGAGAGAAAAGAAAGCCATCAGACCGAGAGCACCTGTTGTTGTTAGAGCAGTGTGAGGACCCACATCCAACCAGCTGGCTGTCTCTGCTCCTTGCTCTTGTCACAACCTTCCAGAAGAGATACGGACACTCAGAATTGTCCCCATTCTCCCTTCTCTTTGTTTCCAGTGCTGGTAGTGGTCAGTGTTTGGTGCAGATAAAATGATACAGCGATACTGCTGATGGGGGCAATTTATCTTGCCCTTAACATCCAAGAGAGTAAAGGATAAGGATCTGATAGGCTAGTAGTAGGTTGAAAGGTGACCGTAAGCCTGTGAGTGAGGGTCACCAACACATAAGCCCATGTGGGTGCCCGAGCAAGAAGGTAATGTTCATGCCGTGGGTTCAGGAAGGACTCTCACGGACCTAAGATGGGTTAGAAATGCACTGCACTCCTGAGTCTGGTTCTGGGCTCCCTCAGGGGACACTGGCACTTAGAGAGAGGTCAGAGGGTAGCCTCGAAGGTGATGAGCAGGACGGGCAGCAGGGCCTGGGAGAAAAAGAGGCTGGGATTATTCATCAGGGGAAGACAGGCAGGCAGGATTTAACACAATCTTCAGGTATCAGAAGAGCTCTCAGGCAGTGCAGGCTAAGTCTTGGCAGTGGCTACTGAGGATGGAACAAGGAAAGAAACTTAATCCGCAGCATAAGGGATTTAGGATAGAATTTCCTGATGGTGAAGGTTGTTAAAAGTTGCAATGAATGGTCTAGAGAGAGATTCTGGTCTACTCTGGAAGCTTTTACAAGTAGAAGAGATTATCCTCTGGCAGGGCAGCTTATCTCTAATCCTGCCTGAAGGCAGGGGAATGGACACAATGACCTCAGGGTCTCCTTCAGACTTGGAAAGCAGGTCTTCCCATAGGCAGACCAGCCAACACTGCTATGCAGGTGATGCACTTCAAGGAAGGCCCAGAGTGTTCCCAGAAATAAAGAGAAGCTGCCTGATGTGAGATCTTCTTCCCTTTTTCTTATTTTTTAGCCACAGCTGCCTTGCAGCAATGACCAAGTTCCTCTGTAATCTCAGCTCTGATCAAGGGCAATTTAAACAAGAAAGCCAAAAGCAGCCACAGACCACACAGAGATAGATGACTCTCTGCTCTGCAAAGCACCCCAGACAACAGAGCCGTGGTTGTGGTCTTCTCCATGGAGGGCTCTGCGTTTAACAACCCATGTGAAAAACTTGCTGACCCAGCCAGGTAGCAGCAATAGGAAACGTGAGGGCATTCCCAGCCTACTGCTGCCAGCCATCATGCTCAAGCTGCCTGTTCTGCAGTCCCACTTCCTGTGAGTCAAGTGACACGCCTTTCGGGAATACCACCTGCTCCCAGCTGTTCAGCATGGGGGTCAGGGGAGAAAGGAAATGGTCTTATACCTGACCTGGGAGACAGCCCTGTGAGCCATGATACACACTGAGAGCATTAACAGGTATGCAGATGGCCCTCTGGACACCCTCTGAAGGCTTCCGGGCTTGTGCTGAGCTCAGAGGAAGAGGAAGAGTAGGGCAGAGAGCACCAAAAATCTTCTGAAGTGGTTTTCAAAAGTGCTGCCCAGGTATGTGAACATCTCTACACAGGCCATGGCTGAGTCAATGTTTTCTGTAAACTGAAAAGACAAAGAAGGGATGTCCTTTGGCTTTCTGGAACCTGGGGCCTGGCTTGGAGCAGCGTTCAACCAGATACAGTGGAAGGTGAGCACGTCTTTTACTTTCAAGTCTAGTTCCCCAGTGAAGAAACAACTGCTAAACCCCTAACCCTACATCTTCACAGAGCTTAATTCTTCATCCCTACTCTTTCTTTCTTACAACTCAGCTGATGTCCTTCTTGTGCCTTTTCTTTGCCCTCTGTGTCTCTGCTTCAACTCTTCTGCATGATTTCTACCAGCCCCACCTCTGCTTTCCACCACTCAGCACATGAAGTCCAGTACTCCATACCACCCCTGATGAACATGGCCTTGGGCCCAGTGCCCTCTCTTCAAGGACACTTTTCCTTCTAGAGGCTTAAACACCAGCCTTCTGGACACTTCTTTCAAACTGCACCACCCCCAGTGACCATAGGCATGGGACTAGAGTAAATGACCATGGATATGTGGCAGAAAGAAGCACAGAAATGTATTATTCTGCCCATTGCATATGCTAGGAACAGGCAGGAACTTGTTGCAAAAGCATATTAAGCATGCAATCAGCTGCATCCTTGTGCCCAAATAAAGCTATTTTCATTTCATAAAGCAAGAGAGCAAGTCAAGTCATTAGGGAAATAGAAATGGGGAACTTAACTGCCTAATTGGAAGCTCTATTGCACTTGCAAAGTACCTTTGGTTTTTCTAAAAATTCAAGGGAAACACATTGAGCTTATAATTGCAGATAGATCGATGCCACATTCCTTCCTGCATTAGCACAGAAGGAGAGTCCCTTCCTGTGGGCTCATCTCGGCCCCTGCTACGCTGTGTAAACAGCAGTGAGGGCCCAGAAGGAAATAGGCTGGCTCGTAAAAGCAGGAAAACTGAGGGGAGAGCCAAAGTCATCTTCCTTCCTATGGAAGACAGAAGCCCACAGCCACAGCACCTTTCTGCCTGTTTTAGTTTAACTCTTCCTCCCCATGGCAAGAATGTTAACATGTTTGGTTTATATATGAGACATTTCCTACATGTGTGGCGCAAGGTGAGGTTAAGCTATCTCTCTGAGTTTCAGTAACTTCATCTGTAAAACACAAGGGTCAGGCATTATCGATGCCTGCAACCCTGGACTCCACAAACGTGCCTTGGGAACCACTGAGGAGTGGGTCCACATGGGAGATGGCACCAGGGAAGAGACCACGTTAATGATATTCTAATCCCCACCCTCCTGCCCACTTCAGTGAGAATGCCCCACCTTGTACCTATTTAGTATTTTGGAATTCTTCGTAAGATAGTATTTGGTGGGTGGGGCAATTGGGTGGCTCAGTCGGTTGAGCGTCCAACTTCAGCTCAGGTCATGATCTCGAGGTTCATGAGCTGGAGCCCCACATCGGGTTCACTACTATAAGCACGGAACCAGCTTCGGATCCTCTGTCCCTCTCTTTCCCCTTCCCTTTATATATATTCTTTCCTGGGGGCAGGAGGCAAAGTTGCTTAAATACACACACACACACACACACACACACACACACACACACACACAGAATCCGCTGAGCCTAATAGCCTCTGTGGTCTCTTCCAAGACTGAGAAATTCAAGATCTAGTCTCCTAATCTCACTGAGGAGATGAGAGAAACCCTCCTTTAACAGCTTTGAAGCCTGGTTATAGAACTCAGTTGCTGTTGGTATCTGTGCAGCACTCGTCCCTGGAGCTTAGAGAGTAAGAAACCAAGGACTGTGTTTTTTGAGAGGGTCAGTCTTGACCTGCTGATTGATCCTGCACAAGGGACTGTTTTGAGATAGAATAAGGGAATTTCCTGCATCACATACTTTTTCATGGAGGACTTCTCTAAACGCATCTTTTCCCAATGCATTTAACATGTCTCATATGACTTAAAGAAATGAGAACATTCAGACTTACCTGGATGCTCATCTGGGTCATCAGGTCCTCCTATGGGTATTCTTTGGACCTAAGATGTCTCTCCAATGAAGAGCAGCCCATGGCATCAGCAGAAAGCACCAGAGAATATCCCTCTCAGAGCTAACCTCATGTCAGTTCTGAAAACTCCTGAACAGCCCCAAAACCCCAAGAATACCGGGTACTCTGAGTGCACATGGAGGGACATCTAAAGCCTCTGGGCACAATTAGCTGCCATGTCCCATCCAGATGCCTTGCAAACATAAAAGGGCTCAGCCTTGACTTTGCTTTCTGATCCCCAGGCTGGGCTCACACTGCATGCCAGTGGGCACCTCCCTGCTCCATGGAATGTCTGTGGCTACTTTTATCTTCGGAGAAGAACAGGTAGGAAAATAAAGTTAAAGGCACTTTTTACCTTGCTCTCCAGGAATGAGCTCCAGGCCTCAGGCCTGTGGTTGTGGGAACACACGTTTCCACCACAGGGAAGGAGAAAATCAGCCTGATATGCACATGACATGCCATGACATCCTAAGCGTGATTAGGTCCCTGACTGCATGGGAAATGAAACCACAGGCATTTAATAGAGGACCGGCGGCCAGGCCACCCAGTCCCTTCTGCAGCACACAAGCTGGGCACCCACTTCTCTGTCCTCAGGCACACCTGTTGTGAGCATTGAAGAGCACCGAGGAGCACTGAGGAGCACTGGGGAACCCTGCAGAATGAGAAACTCAACTGCTCTCCCAGGGAGGATTTGCATGGGCAGCAGGCGCTGGTCCGTAACAACCAAAACCCTGGGTTTCCCCAAAGATTCTATCCCTGAACAGAGACAACATGTCCCAGGAGAAATGGAAGTATGTGGAGAGAGGAAGAGGAGAAAAACAGAAGTAATGGAGAGAGTGACGAACAGCTAGTCTTGTTTGCTGGACTGGTTACTACTGAGCTGTTTGCCATTTGGCCCCATGTATTTTTAAAGCATACAGTTAAGGAGCATTTATTAAAATGTTTTCAAGTTGTCCTTCTAAAGAAGAGACCCTGACAGGCCACTCAGTATACTGCAAAGGTGGGTTAAATACTATTATCCCTGCGGCGACGATGGGGAGACAAGAGTATAATGGATTACCTTAATTTCCCAGAGACACGCGGTGAATTCATTACGGGGAGGAAAAACGGAAAAGAAAAAGACAATCAGATTACAGAGTCTTGAAGCTGGGCCGCCTTGCCAAGAAAGCCAACCAGTGTGAGGGAAGGAGAGACAGCCCCAAACCCCCAAGGGTGCTGCTCCAAAATGCAGTCCTTAGAAACACAGCCGCCTTTGGGAAGCTCCAAATTCAAATGTGCAACAGAAACAAATTCACCACACACAAACCGTGAGGCCTCAGCAATCTGCCTCGCACCGCAGATTGGGAGAGGAGGAAAAAATAATCCAGATCCTAATTTAGTTCAGGGGCTTGTTTTCTTACACTGACAAATCCTTCTAAAAATGATTTCCTGATTAGAGTCAAACGGCCGAGGCCAAAACTCTCGGAGATTGTGTTGCCGTCAGCATATTAATGGTGTTCCTTAGCAACTCTCTCTCTCCTCCACTTTTAGAAGAAACAACACCTCTGCCAGGACCACAAAGCTGGAGAAGCCTCAGCACCTCTGATGATTCATGGGCTTGGAGGAAGGTGCGGACCTGCCAGGCAGTATGGAGCGGGGAGCCTTGCTGGTGGCAGGACATGGGCAGCGAATGCCAAGTCAGGTGCAGGGCCGTGCAGGGAGACAGTGGGAGAGGACGGGCGAGGGGCCGCCTCTCTCTGTGTCTCTCCAGGATTGCAACTGTCATCTGCAATTTACCAACTTGAAATACAAATCCTGCTCCTCACAAAGAGCTGATGTCTTTTTCTCACCAGACTTAAAGGTGCAAAAAACGCTAAAGAGAGGTCAAGTCAGTGATGACTAAGGAAAGGGGTTTCCTGAACTGATTCTGTTTTTATAATAAATTCTGGAATTTTCAGAATCGCCTTGGAAGGAAATGAAAGTCAAGACTTCATTCATCCATCGATTAAACATTTATTATGCATCAACAGTATGCCACGTGTTATCCTTTGTGCACTATCAGTGAGCAGTGAGCACTACCGGTGAGCCCAAAAGCTGGAGGGATCATCAACTCCAAAATCTCATTTTCTAGATGAGCAAACTGAGGCCTCGTGGGGTCAGCCTCCCTGAGACATGTGTGATTTATTGACAGATCTAGAGCATGAATCCAAGTATTTCCACCATGACTACTAATTCTCAGACCAGATGCTTCTAAACCGGACTTGGATAGTCTCACTTTGAGAAGGGGAGAAGTGAAATTCAATTTGCCAATATTCCCATCCTTGGAGGAAGTGATATTCATCATAAGCCAAAACATATTGGTAAATTCTCTAATTTAGTCAGATGATGTCTCACTTTACATGATAAATGTTTCTAAAAAGTTGCATGCAAATCAAATTTTGGTAAATTGAATTACTTTTTTAAAAGCACAAGACAGATTGCTTTGTAAAGGAACCCTGGGCTGAAAATGAGAAATATTTCTGCAATTTAAATAATAACTACCTCCATAATTTATCTCTTCTGTAATTCATAATTTAATATTCTTTGGTTTTGTTTAGCATTGCTTGTTTAAAACAAGAAAGATCTATATTTATGCAGCTAGTGTCACCAAGAACTTTGAAGTACATTAATAATAACTAATACTTCCCTTCTACATACCCTTAAGAACACTTCCTTATTGGAAGTAGTATTCCCATTTGGCAGATGGAAAAAGTCAAGGCACGGAGTAAGGATAGATCCAAGATCATGGAGAAAGTCAACAGTGTAGCTAGGATGCCCACATGTTTTTGGCTATAAACCCTACACTTTTATCTACTGACAGGACATTGTGGGCAGCTCTTGTATCAGAATTCTCTGGAGAAAGAGAACCAATAGGATACATTTAGACATATGAGCAGATTTATTATGAGAATTGGCTCACGTGATTATGAAGGCTGAGATTTGCCTGATATGCCATCTGTAGGCTAGAGAGCCAAGAAAGCCAATGTTATAATTCAATCCAAGTCTAATGGCCTGAAAAAGTAGTGGGGCAGGGGCGGGGGGGACATTAATTTGCAAGGGAGGCAGAAAAGGGGCCACTAGTGTAAATTCCAGAGTTTGAAGGCCAGAGAACCAGGAGCTCTGATGTTTGAAAGCAGGAAAAGATGGATGTCCAGCTTAAGAGAGCAGACTTGTCCTTCTACTTTCTTATTCCATTCAGGCCTCCAGTGGATTGGATGATGCCGACCCACACTGGTGAGGGTAGGTCTCCTTTATTCAGTCTACTGTTTCAAATGCTAATCTCTTCTGGAAACATCCTCACAGACACACCCAGAATAATGTTTTACCAGCTAACTGGGCATCCCTTAGTCCAGTCAAGTTTAAAAATTAACCACCACAGCTATTTTCTCCAAGGGAGACATTCCACAGATGTGTGGACTCCAAAGAAATTCATGAGCCATCTCAAAAGCATATGTTTCAGAAATTTAAGACAGCCTCATACTCTCCTCTCTACCCAATTGCTTGACTCACTCAGGAAACATGGAGAGCAAAAAAAAAAAAAAAAAAAAAAAAAAAGAGAGAGACAGAGACAGAGACAGAGACAGAGAGAAAGAGTCTCAATCAATCCATGACAATGTATCTCTATTGATTCCCCATCACAAATTCAACCCTCTGACTGTAGGAAAGAATACAGATGTGCCCCCAAGGACCCTTTGTCCACTTAGAGAAGCAAGGTTCACACACAAAACTACACTAGAGTCCGCACGGGTCTTTCCCACTAGACTGTAAAGCCTCAAGGAAAAAGACCTTCCTCATCTCTGCCACATTAGCACCTTGCCTTGGAAAAAGTCAGTACTCTGTGAATTCTGTTGTCATGTTAAATTATGAAAACGTGGAGAGATTGGGAAGGATGATATCTGCAAGTATCTGGAGAGATGATTACAATACATAGAATAAACATATTATTTGCAGCTCCAGAATGAAATGATCTCCTCTGCACTACGGGAAGAAGAAGAATGCCAACCTCACAGAGTTGTGTGTCACTTCAGCAGCACAAGAGAGCCGAAGCACTTAGCACATCTCTGGCACACAGTGAGCACTTAGTAGCTGGTGCCTATCACTTCTGTTACAAGGATCACAGACTGTGGCGATGGAAGCACTGGTGGCAGAGCAACATGAGGAAGAATTTCCTAGAAGTATTGAGGGCTGCTCACTCATGGAAGCTACTACATGGGCAGTAAGCCCTGCCCAGGGGCTGGCTGGTCGTCTCTCAGTCAAGAATGTCAGGAAAAGTTCTGTACCAGGTGATAGTTGGTTGATAGCACCAGTTCATTAAAAATCCACAGTTCTGGGCAAATCCAGACTTCTTTTTAACAATTATGGGAAGGCCCAGAAATTTGTGTTTTAATAAGCATTTCAAGTGATTTTTATGTAGCTGATCAAACAGGGTTCTGATTACCTAAGTTGGGGAACCACCTGTATAAATAAAGTTTATGGTCCCTTCCAAATTCTGGGGCTCTAGGCATCCTTCACCCATCCAGAACAGTGTCATAGAAAATAATACAAGTTGATAAATTCAGAAGGATTGGGTTCAAATCTCTGCTCTGCCATTCCCTAACTGTATGACTTACAGCACATTGATTATTCTCCCAAAGTCTCAGCTTTCCTGTCTTTAAAATAGAGATAAAGATGACTACTTACATGGCGGTTCTGAAGGGAGGGAGTTCTGGCTGATAATAAGTGTTCAATAAATATTTTATGAACCTGATAGAAAAGTGCCCCTCATAGTTAGAGTAAAACAATAGGGATTTAACAAATATCAGTTCCCTTTCTTCCTACCATCCCGAACTTATGCATTATATAGAGGAAAGTGAGTTTGCCTAAACTAAGGAGATGGACAAAAGATGAGAAAGTGAGACAGGAGATCCGTGTGTAGATGGAGACACCAGAAGAGCAGAAAAATAGCTTGGGGGGGGGGGTATTCCAAAAGAGACAAGAGGGCTCCAGAAAATTAAAGAATGGGGAGAGAAAAAACACAATGTATTAAATTTCAGTGGGAAAGTAAGGAAGAATGAAAGTACCATAGATCTTTCTGGATTTTGTTGGGTGTTCTCAATCATTAAATCTGCATTTAGAAATATTTATATTTGCTGAAAACCAAGAGCCTTGGTGCACGGGGAGAATGAAAAGAGCGAGGGATAGGGTCTAATTAATCATCAAGAGGCTGTCACATTGACAACCAGAAGAATTGGAAAGTTACAAAGTACCAGCACCAAACAGCATCAATCACCCAACGATGGTAAATAAATTAATCAAAAATCATTGGGTACCAAAAGGTCTGGGGGAAAAATAAAAGGCAGAAGAGAAAAATGATCAGGAGCAGCAAGCAAGCAAAATAGCAGAGCTTGACCCTGTTAAAACTGAAGCCATGTACCCTGGCAGATCGCCAGCCCCCTGCCTTCAATGCCTTGCCCACCCCCAAGCAGGGGGCCAAGCACAGTTAGGTGCAAATGTAACTACGGATGCTGTTGTCTTCAAACCTCTTACCCCTTCTGTATTAAAGAGGAGACCCACACCTATTCCCCAGTAAAATGAAAAAACATCATCCTTGACATTTGGCTCATCCTAAATACTACATATTTACTTTGCTCAAAACCATTCCCTGACTCATTAAGCTGCCATATTTGTGTACATTGTGAATATCGATATGGGTAGTGAAAACTTCCCACTTAGCCTTCTGAGGACCATTTATTAATAGCCCCAGGCCTGCATAGACTACATAAATCTCTCCTCTGTGGTGCTGGGGGCCCTCCCTGATCCAGAATTATAGTGCCTGGCCCTATCCTCCCCAACCCGGCCTATATTTCCCCAATTTATTCACTTTTTCTTTAACTGGCAAAAGAGTGGTTGTGGAGGATATTAACAAGATCATTCTTTTTTCAGTCAGGATGCACATATTTACACTTCCAGGTTCACACAGGATTCACGGGGCATGACTATGAATTCAAAGAATTGAACACCTGGATTTTCCATGGACCATTCGGATCATGAAATACTCCAGTTCAGTTTAACATTTGCTAGGGCTCGAGCCCCACATTTTTTAAAGATATTTTTGACATGCCAAATCAAATAGCCTTTACAATTTACCCACAACTGATAATTTGCCATTTAATTCCATTTAACAGATATTCAGTAAATACCTGCAGGATTCCAGGGATGATGTAGAAGTGAGTGGAACCATGTTTCTGTATTCTAGAGCTCATAGACTAGTAAAGAGAGACAAACCATCACAAATGATGTGATCTGGCCACCATGACCATGGTGACCACACAGAGACATAACAACGCACTGTAGGACTAAGGACAGAAGCAACTCTCGTATGAGGTATCAGGAAAGGCTTGCTGGGGTGTGGGGAGATACAGGAACTTGACATGACATGAGAGAAAGTCAAGGCTTGGACAATGGAGACAGAAGGAGGGCATTTGAGACACAAAGATGAGCTTGAGAAAAGCCTCAGAGGTGGGCAAATGCAGGATTTTATCAAGAATCACGAGAAGGCTGGTGTTGCTGTACAGAGAAAGGAGGGTCCTGAGTGGGAGGCAGATGATAAGGGTTAGGGAAAGTCCTATAAATACAAAAGTGTCCCTCTGCCCTGGACAATTCCAACCGTCTGAGTCCACAATACTCTCTCCTCTCGAGACATCCAGGGAAGCCACATGGGGCAAGATTTCAAAGTTCCAGGATGCCCTCCCAGGTGTCTCCTGGAGCTGCTCATGGCCTGGAGTCTCCAAGTATGACAGCGGCAGCAGTAAGCACCAGAGGCTGCATGAAACCAGTCCCTTCAGGGCAGTGCCCACATTTGAGGCCCAGCAAGGGAAATACCACATAAGTGACATCTGAGCACAAATTGTACAGATCGTGTATGTCCAACCAAGTGAGAGACAGGTAGGTATCAAAAAGATAATGTAAATGGATACACTTCAGAAAGTAAGACGCTATGTATGTGTGACCGCTGAATGAATAAACCATACTCAATAGGACACAAGTGACAAGAACTGACTTCTCTGTCACAGCTGCCCCCTTTCAACCTATTCTGTGGGATCACGCCTCCCTGCCACTGAATGAATAGCCAACAAGTCTCATAACATTTTCTGTTAATGCAAAGATAAAAAGCAAACAACCTCCTTTGCAGAGCACATTAAGGAATCCTGTCCTGTGTAATATTAAAATTCTAAAATCTCCAATTGACAATTGTGCTATCAGGCTTGCGGTGGCCCTGGAGGCCTGGGGGAAAAGTCACCTCTTTGGCTCTTTCCTTTTGCCCCTCCCCTCCACCCCTCCCCACACACACACACACACTCTACAGTGCTCACTTGTGGCCCCTCAGGGGTAAGTACAGGGAGAAGGAGTGAAGGAAAGGGGCAGGAAAGGGATCCCTGGAATGGTACAGATATGATTCAGCATCAGCACTCTTCGAATACAGGAAAGGTCTGTTTCTTCATGGGGTCCTTTCCTAGAGACCCTAATCTTGCAATCTCTTGCAAAAACAATACTTCCTGTGGTCCTCAACACTCCCTCAGTAATCAGCATCTTGCAGTCTACCCCACCCGTAGGTCCCCTCACCTCTCCAGGGGGTCCCTGTGGGCAGCTGGATCCTGTGCAGACCTCCTCCTCAGAACTTCCTCTGCTCTGTAGGAAATTCACATTGTAGGTCTGGTCACACCCTGGAAGGGTAGGCCATTCCCAAGGCACTTCTGATTCTTTGCTCTCTGTTGTCTATGCCCAAGCTGGCCAAGAGTCTGGTTGCTGGGTCGACCAAAGGCCAGAAAATACAGGCAAACTTCCTGAGTAGCCCCCTTGATTACAGGGGAAGCATCCACCCCTCCTTCCTACTTGGGATGTGTGGGGAACATATCACTGTGTATTGACAACTTTCGCCAGAGGCACTCTTAATCCTGGCCTTCTATCTTCCACCTCTTTTCCTTTATACCCTGGAGCTTGGTGATGAGCTAATACTGACAGAAGAGTTTGGGGTTACCTCTTTTTTTCTTAATTTTTTTAATGTTTATTTATTTCTGAGACAGAGAGAGACAAAGCATTAGTGGGGGAGGGGCAGAGAGAGAGGGAGACACAGAATCCGAAGCAGGCTCCAGGCTCCGAGCTGTCAGCACAGAGCCCAACACGGGGCTTGAACTCACAAACCGTGAGATCATGCCCTGAGCCGAAGTCGGTTGCTCAACTGACTGAGCCACCCAGGAACCCGGGGTTACCTCTTTTTAAAGCACTTTATAGATGTCTACCCTATCAGTTTAAAATGTGAGGATACTTGGCACACATTTTTATTGGATGTGAGGCATTGGCTGAAATTCCAAACAGCCAAAAAATCTTATTCTCATCCTGATACCTGACTATAAATCACTGACATATAGAGGTTCAAAAACCCTTAGAGATAACACATTTCCCTCCACCCATTTTGTATATTAGAAAACTAAGACCTCTCCCCTGCCTCTTATATCTCCTGTGGATGGAATACCAAAAGCCAGAAAAGACTGAACTGCACCTGGCATAAAATGTCTACTCCTTAGCTGCTCAGCCAATGTCTCCCAGGATCTGAAGAGAAGGGGCCTTTGAATAGAAAAGGCCTCAAGGCAGCTGGAGCATGTAAACCTATGTACTGATGAGGATAGGTTTAGCTTTGCTGCAGTAACAAACAATCCCTGAAATCCAATGGCTTAACAACACAATATAAGTTCATTTCTCACTCACTCCAAGTTCTACGTGAGTTGGTAGTTCTCCTGACCAACTTTCCTCCAAGCAGTGGTTCTGGGATCCAGGCTGCTTCTCTCCTTTGGTTCTACCTTATCACAGATTTGAGATTCCCTTTCAAGATTGTTCACAAGCCAAGCCAGCAGATGGGTGAAAGGGAGCCTAGGAAATCACATGATTATTTAACCACCTTAGTCCCACATTTCATTGGCCAGAACTCATCACAGGGTGAACCTACATCAAGTGAGGGCAGAAAAACAGACAAGTCTACAGAAATCCCAATAGGACCAAGTCTGTACCACTTACTAACTGTCCATTTCATTGTATGGACAAAGGCATTTTCCCTCTCTATTCTGGTACTAAAGTCTACCTGTTCTTATCTAAAGCTTTATCTCTCTCCACACAGTGATTTAATAAGGAAGAGGAATTTATATTCTTATTCAGAGGCAGTATGGTATTGAGATTAAGAGCACAGGCTCTGGAGTCAGAATGCCAGGGTTTGAATCCAGGTTCTGCCACTTGTTAGCTAAGTGACTTGGAATAAGTCACTAAGCTCTCTCATCTGTAACACAGAGATAATAACTACCTACCTGGAAGGGTTGTTGCAAAGATTCAATAAGCTAATATGCCTATGGGACTCAGAATAGTGCCTGGCTCATAGCAATCCCTATAAAGATGTTTGCTGTTAACATTACGGTTATTATAATTCTCCAAACCCAACTCTCTGCCCTGTTTAATTACAGTTGCTCTTGGCTCTACATAATTCCCCATTAGCAGACAGCACCTTGCTGAAAGATGCCAGAGCACTGTAGCTCATTGCTTTAGGGAAGAGGACAGATCCTACCGTCTGCAAAGCTTCCAGGTTATTTTTCCAAATCAATTTTCTAGGACCAGGCATGGTCAGAATAAAGCCTTCATAGTCACATTCCAGGGTGGTAGAAATGCTCCATGCTTCAATAGCTCAACGGCCTCACACCAGCTTGCAGTAGCCTCCAGCTCTCCAAAGAAGGAACTATGTCCTAAGGGTGAAAAGTTATTTAGTTTCTCTGCCTGACATTCTAGCTCCTGGCCTTCTAGAAACAGAGAAGGCTGTTGTCACAGTGCCAAGACGTGACAAATGATGTGGAGGGAGTGTTATGATACAGCCATCCATCCACTGTCAGAGGCCAGGACCACAAGGGGACGGAAATGAACGAGGAAACTGTTAATTGTATAGCTCTAAAGCTTTCCCAGAGAAACTTCAGAGGGAAGTATGTTTTGCCCTCACCCAGAAAGGCAGAATATGCTTAAAGCCATTGGGGGACATGTCATCAGCTAATCAGAAGACAGGCAGAGCTGGGGGGAAGGAAACAGAGACAGTAAAATGAGCAAGACAGGAATATTACAGAAAGAATCGTTGCAAAAGCAAGTGTCTGTTGTTCTTGGAGAGAGAACAAAGGTTACTCTTTACGAGACCCTGGGTAAGTCCCTTAACATTCAGAGTTGCCAGAATATGTAAAATTAAGATGATGATATCTCACATTCCTAGAGGCAGGGGGCTATTCTTTAAGACCTTCCAGAATCTAAGACTACATGAATCTTTCAGCCTGTGATGCCCTGCTCTCCAATTCTCTTTGCCTTTGGAGTAGACCTGTTTCTTTGATAAATATGAAATGGAGATTTCTGGTCCTAGATTTAGTCTCATTCATAGAGATGTAAGTGAGATGGAGAAAAAAGTATTCATATAACAAAATTCCTCTGGACAAATCACCTCCTCTTTTCGGAGAATGGGTTCTACCATCACACACAAATGTATGCCATGCCAAGAGGTTTGAGTGTGTAGGCTGGATCTTTCTGAAAGACCTATTACATGTCACATAGCCTGGATGCTTTCATTCTCTGCAATCATTCTCTATGATCCACAATAAAGACTCTATTGAAAGGATTAGTGTTAGTACTTTGTCTTTAACATGGAGACCACAGAATCCACATCAAAACAACAGTATGGAATTTCTTCCTCTGCCCAAAATGGAATAAGAGGAACCAAATTTACCCTCCTACACAAAACAAAACAAAATGAGCAAACAAGAAAGCAACATATATGAAGCAATGGTTTTTAAGAAGATTCAGTACATCAAAGAACAATCCCTGAAAGAGGAAGAACAAATGAGAAGAACCTTATGAATGTCCCAGTTACTGCCTTGAGAGATTCTCTAAGTCATAACCCAAAGAGAGGCACATAGGCAGAGACCAGCACATAGCCTGAGCCAAGCAGGTGGAGTTGAATGTCCAAGGAACCCAGACTTTACTATTATGAAGATTTTTACCAAATGTGAGATAATATAATATCACTTGAAAGTGGATTATGATAGCCTAAAGATGCGTTCTATAATTCCTAAAGAAGCCATTAGAATAACTAAACAAAGAGTTATAGCTATAAGTCAACCAACAAAGGAGACAAAATAGAAAAAAACATAAGTGCTCTATTAATCCAAAATAAGGTAGAAAAAGAGGGAAAAGAGAACTCAAAAGAGATAGAACAAATAGAAAACAAATAGCAAGATGATAGATTTAAATCTACTCATATCAACCATCATATTATTATTTTTTTTAAATAATTTATTGTCAAGTTAGCTAACATACAGCATATACAGCGTAGTCTTAGCTTCAGGAGTAGATTCCCATGATTTATCACTTGAATACAACACCCAGTGCTCATCCCAACAAGTGCCCTTCTCAATGCCCATCTCCCATTTTCCCCACGCCACAACCCCCCACCCCCATCAATACTCAGTGTGTTCTCTGTATTTAAGAGTCTCTTATGGTTTGCCTCCTTCTGGGTTTGTAACTTAGTTTTCCTTCCCTTCTCCTATGGTCTTCTGTTAAGTTTCCCAAAATCTACATATGAATGAAAACATGTGATATCTGGTTTTTTTCTGACTGACTTATTTCACTCAGCATAATACCCTCCAGTTTCATCCAATGTCTTGCAAATGGCAAGATTTCATTCTTTTTCATCGCTGAGTACTATTCCATTATATATATATATATATATATATATATATATATATATACGCCACATCTTCTTTATCCATTCATCAGTTGATAGACATTTGAGATCTTTCCATAATTTGGCTATTGTTGATAGTACTGCTATAAACATTGGGGTACATGTGCCTCTATGCATCAGCACCACTCTATCCTTTGGATAAATTCCTGGTAGTGCCATTGCTGGCCCATAGTGTAATTCTATTTTTAATTTTTTTGAAGAACCTCCATACTGTTTTCCAGAGTGGCTGCATTCCCAGTTTGCATTCCCACCAATGGTGCAAGAGAGTTCCCCTTTCTCCACATCCTTGCCAACATCTGTTGCTTCCTGAGTTGCTAATTTTAGCCACTCTGACTGGCGTGAGGTGATATCTCAATGTGGGCTTCATTTGTATTTCCCTGATGATGAGTGATGTTGAGCATCTTTTCACGTGTCTATTAGCCATATGGATGTCTTTGGAAAAGTTTCTATTCATGTCTTCTGCCCATTTCTTCACTGGATTATTTGTTTTTCAGGTGTTGAGTTTGGTAAGTTCTTTATAGATTTTTGATGCTAACCTTTTATCCAATATGTCATTTGCAAATATCTTCTCCCATTCTGTTGGTTGCCTTTTGGTTTGTTGATTGTTTCCTTTGCTGTGCATAAGATTTTTACCTTGATGATGTCCCAATAGTTCATTTTTGCTTTTAGTTCTGCTGCCTTCAGAGACCTGTCAAAAGACCCCTAATAGCCAAAGTAATGTTGAAAAAGAAAGCTGGAGGTATCACAATCCTCGACTTTAGCCAGTACTACAAAGCTGTAATCATCAAGACAGTATGGTATTGGCACAGAAACAGACACATAGGCCAATAGAATAGAATAGAGAACCCAGAAATGGACCCACAAATGTATAGCCAACCAATCTCAACAAAGCAAGAAAGAGTATCCAATGCAAAAAAAGACAGTGTCTTTATCAAATGGTGCTGGGAGAACTGGACAGCAACAAGCAGAAGAATGAAATTGGACCACTTTATTACACCATACACAAAAATAAATTCAAAATGGATAAAAGACCTAAATGTGAGACAGGAAAACATCAAAATCCTAACGGAGAAAACAGACAACAACCTCTTTGACCTTGGACACAGCAACTTCTTACTTGACATGTCTCAACAGTCATATTAAACATAAATGATCTAAACACTCCAACTGAAAGGCAGAGATGACCAAAACCAGGCAAATAAAGTACAAAAAACAAAACTACATACCAATATCTCACATTAATTTGGACATAAAACTCCTCAACAAAATATTAGCAAATCAAATCCAATGATGTATAAAAAGAATTATGTTCCATGACTAAATGGGATTTATTCCAAGTATGCAAGACTGGCTCAACATTCAAAAATCAATCAGTAACTTATATCAACATGGTAATGTTGAAAAATCATATGATAATTTCAAATGATGCAGAAAAAAAAATGTTTGACAAAGTCCAATATCCATTCACAATAAAAACTCTCTGCAAATTAGGAAGTGAGGGGAGTTATTTCAACTTGATAAAGAGTATCTACCAAAAAAAGCCACAGCTAACATCATATTTATGGTAAAAGACTGAGTGTCAGAGATGGAGGACAGATTGGTGGTTGTTAGGGATTAAAAATAGGAGCAGGGTGAAGCAGAGGAAGGAGAAACATGAAAGATCTTTGTGTTGATTGAACTTTCTACCTCTTGACTGGGGAACACACACATACACACACACACACACACACACACAAGTACAAGCAAAACAGTAAATCTGAACAAGTCTGTTGGATTGTATTGATGTCAATATTCTGGTTTTGATATTGTACTGTAGTTTGCAAGATGTCTTCAAAGGAAATTGAGCAAACGGAGCACAGGATTTCTCTATATTATTTCTTATAACTGCATATGAATATATAATTATCTCAAAATAAAAGTCTTTTATAAGGCAGGGATTTTCAGATTGTATAAAAAATATAAGACCAAACTTGTGCTGCCTATATGAAAAATATTTTAAATATAAAAACACAAATTGTTAAATGTAAAATAATGGAATATATATATATATAATGCACATTTACACATGTATGTGTGTAATCATATAAATGCTAATATTAATAAAAAGAAAGATGGGATGGCTATATTAATAGCTTATGAAGTAGATTTCAGAGCACTGAATATTATCGAAGTTAGAGAAAGTCATGACATAATGATAGAGGGGTCAATTCACCAGAGTCACAGAGCAATCCTACATGTTTATGCAATTTACAACAGAGCTTCAAAATACATGAAACTGTAGCATATAGAACTTCAAGGAGAAATAAACAAGCCCACAATTCTAGTCAGAGTTTTCAACATTTATCTCCCCAAAATTGATAGAACAAGTACAAAAAGGAATCAGGAAGAATATAGAATACTTGAACAATGTTATCAAATGTACATGAAAAATCTGTACACAAATATTTATAATAGCTTTATTTATAAGAGCGAAAACTAGAAAAACCCAAATGTCCATCAATTGGTAATAGAGAAACAAATGATGGGTTATCCATACAATGCAACACGACTCAGCAATAAAAGAAAAGAACTAGTTACACACACAAAACATAGATGACTATCAACATGATTATGCTTTGTGGGAAAAGCCCGTCAAATAGTATTTAGTGTCAGATTTCATTTATATAAAATACTCGGGCACCTGGGTGGCTCAGTCGGTTAAGCATCTGACTTCGGCTCAGGTCATGATCTCACAGTTCATGGGTTCGAGCCCCACGTCGGACTCTATACTGACAGCTCAGAGCCTGGATCCTGCTTCAGATTCTGTGTCTCCTTCTCTCTCTGCCCCTCTCCTGCTCGTTCTCTCTCTCTCTCTCTCTCTCTCTCTCCCTCAAAAATAAATAAACATTAATTTTTATACAAAACATTCACAAATGCAAATCTATCACCGCAGCAGATCACCGGTTACCAGGGGATGGGGAGCAGACACTGGCGGGAGTGAGGGGTTACAAAGGGACTCCAGGGATATTTTGTGGATGATAGATAGTTCATTATCTTGACTACGGGCATAGTTTCAGGAGTGCACATATCAGTCAAGCCTTATCAAATTGTATAAATATGTAAAGTTTATTACATATTAATTATACCCCAGGAAAGCTGTTAAAAACACAGTGGGAGCAGCACCCATCAAAGGTCACCAACCATTGTCCCCAGCAGTGATCCTGAGACCAGGAACCCTGTCATCAGGATCCTTCCTCTACCTGCCTAGGCCTGGGCCCAAGAAACCTCAGTGAACACACTATCATTTCATTGATGAACCTCCCACTGAGAGATCACCCTCATGAGGCTACTCTTCACTCCATGGTGACATGTGATTAATTTTGTAAAAGAGTATCTTCTGTGCCTTTGGCCTTTGCCTCTGCCAGGGACCACCGTGTTTCCTATCAGAGCATGCTCTGGGAAAGGTCCTGTGTGCTTGCTCATGTTAGAACTTCTGCAGCTGACTGTAGTACAGAGTTCACTGCAGAAAACCAGAGACCAAGGGCTTCTTTGGTCCACTCTGTGCTTCACATACCCCAGGGGTCCAGCAGCCTTTGCAGAGAAGCCATGTGCTGCCCTGTCATCATCACAGCCTCAGAACATAAGACAAGGTCTAGTGCCCAGTAACTCCTTGCCCCGATGAGTAAGCCAAGGCCAGGGAGGTCATGTAGGCAGTTCTGGGTCACCAGCTGAAGCTTCCTTCTTCATTCTTACTTTCCTTGTGTTTTGGGCTTTTCTCAAGTGATGAGAGCATAAGGTAAATAGAAAAGACAGACCTCTCACCACTACCCCCAGCCCTTCACTAGACTGAAAAAGAGTCACCTTAAGTTCTGAAAGCTCTGCTACAGATGTTCCATGCTCTAATTTCCCATCATTTGGTTAAAAGTAATTTCTTCAGCACCTCACACTCCAATCAGCTGGTTTAAAAAAAAAAAAAATCAATAGGCTGACAGCCTCAGAAGTGGATAAAGATATTAGCAGGAGACCTGCTGGTTCCAACAAGCAGCAGACAAATAATGATCGATAGTTTTTATCTCCTAATGACTGGATGGCGATCAGGTAGCCTCCAGCTAAGAACTTCATTGACAAGTCCAGTGTTGCTTCAAGGAGAGAGGGGAAACCAATTTTTATGAGACCTGAGGAGAAGTATACCCTTCAGAAACACCTGGATCCCAGTCGTTATGATCCTAGCAGCTGATGTGATCTGAATTCTCTCTGTACTTTGTAATCACCAAGTTCTTCTCCCAAATCGCCCCCACCCTCCATCCCTATAGTCTCCACTAAGGCCAGGAATCAGCTCCAATATGTCTGAGAGCAGACAAGAGAGCCCTGGTCCATGAAAATTATTTACATCCTATCATGCCCTCCCTGGAGGTCTTTAAAGGAGTCTTGAACACCATTCACATATTTCAAACTCTGCAGTGAGCACTGAGTGTCTTTCGTTAGTGTCCTCTTAATGTGTCCCTCTACAGAAATGTTATTTCTTCTTGGTCAACACATCTCCCTCGTGCATCAGCCAAGACATGGAAGATGTTGTTCTCCACTCATCTTCCATTCAGTATTTCTTTTCTTCCTTGACATTGCCAAAGTGACTGCCCAACCACCCGCCCCCACTACCAAAATATTCACTGAAAAGTTCTACCAGAGGGTGTTATGATGAACTCCACCTCATTATGATATCTTCCCTCTCTGCCATTCCCCATTTCCTGACACAAACTCTCAATGCCATCTCACTCAGGGACCGCACTTTGGGGGGGTTGGTGCTCTCCCCCATGGGATGAATTGTCCCATCACTTCCCCAACAGGAGTCAGGAAAATGTCTTCTGGGCAGCAGGGGCACCGGGCTGACCTGCTTGTGAGAGCATGGATCACACGTGTATGCCGCATTGTTCAGCAAAGCATTTCCCAGAGGGTGTCCAATGGAATCCTGATTTTTCCAAAATGGTATTAGGTACCATAGGTTTCTCTTCAAGAATTTTCATGGCCAAATAAGCACGGTCAATGTGGGATTAAAGTTAAAAATATTACTTTGCTACTGAAAACCTCACAGCCTTCCATACGGCTAGATTAAAAGTTCTCCCCAAGAAGGAGGCATTTGATACATCACTTGCAAATAATATGATCATGGAGCCCTTTACTGACAGAGTCTCTCACAGAGTTACTGCATTCATGAAGCATGCTTTGTGCAACATTTCCCTAAAAGAGTCAGCATCCAGGTTCACTTAGGTCCCTGAATGAGAATCTATTCTTGCATATCCCCAGTTTAGCAAATCACATCACGGATTTTCTTGGCCTAGTCATAACGTGTTCCTAGCGCACCATGTCAGTCTGTGCTTTAAAAAAAATAAAAACAGGGGTGCCTGGGTGGCTCAGTCAGCTGAGCATCCCACTTCGGCTCAGGTCATGATCTCGCGGTTTGTGAGTTCATGCCCTGTGCCTGGCTCTGTGCTAACAGCTCAGAGCCTGGAACCTGCTTCGAATTCGGTGTCTCCTTCCCTCTCTGCCCCTCCCCCACTCATGCTCTGTCTCAGTCTCTCAAATATAAACATTAAAATAAATAAATAAATAAATAAATAAATAAAATTAAAATAAAAAAATAAAAATAAAAGTGAAAACTACTGGCAAGCATTGAAATCAAAATTATCCCACAAGATCACCACATAAACACCTTCCAGCAACAAGCCAAAAGGCACAAAACAGAATTATATCTAAAAATCAAACTACACCTCTACCACCTGTTCAGCAATCAATACACCATTACCCTGTCTGCAGAAGTGGTTTGCAAGTAACCATTCCCAGGCTGCCCAAGGAGGCAGAATTGCAGAACTGCTTGAATTGCTTAGCAGCCTAGAGTAGAAACTCAGGATGGTGGACACGTGCCTGGGGGAAGCGTGGATGGCACCACCCAGGCTATGAGCAAATGTAATCACAGCATTCAATTAGCCCTTGAAGCCAGCCACGGAGCCACGGGAGCTGGGAACAAGACAGCAAACTCTCATCCATCACAAATTACAGCATTGCCTGTTCCTTTGTAGAAGCAGTCTAGCCAAACAAATGGCCAACAGCTATCAAAGAGTCGGCAACAGACTAGCAAGGTATCTGAACTATTAGGGGACAGTGCTAAAGGAAACAGAAGAACTTAGCCCAAAGGAGAAACCTCTGAATGTAAAACTGGATGTCTTCCTAAGTCAGAACAGCTCCTACACCGGGAGTATCATTATGGTAGCAGTTACAAGGAGGTCAATTTGGACTTGACAGTAAGAAAACTTCCTAACTCTGCAGATGTCAGCAAGGGTCATATTGCTCTTTAGGATCTATAAAGATTGCCTTGGGCAACCATTCCATGGGTTTTGAAAAATCCAATTGCCTTCCCTAGAATCACTAACATGCCTGCCGGTATGGGGAGGGATGCTGGTCTTACACATCTCTGAGTTTCCCTCTAAAACTAAGAATACATGTGTCAAGTGTGCCCTTTATGCTCCACCAAGAGAGGGAAATAAACTGGAGGTTTTTACACATGTAAACCACAGTGAAAGGCATCTATAGGCAGCAACTTGCCATGGACAATTCCCTGCGCTGAGAGATAGGCAAGGTCTAACTCAGTGGTGCTAATGGGAGTCTGCTGCTCAGTGAAGGTTGGGGATAAATCGTTTGAAGGCTCTGATCTGAGACTATGTGCCAGCAGCTTCTCAGAAGTTAAAAAGTATCATACTGGAATGTTGCTTCTGCTTAATGGAAGTAAGAAACTTTCTATCCAAATAGCTCAGAAAATTCACACTTTGACATTACCACTCTGGCTCCAAACATGTAACAATGATCTATCTACAACAACAACAACAAACAACAAAAATTCAGCCAGGCTCAGAAAGGAGTAAGTATCTTAATGGGTCAGAAATAGACCAGTAATTCCAAAATATAAACAGCTCTTAAATCAAAGGCAGAGACCAAGCCTGAGGTAACCTGGAGTTCAAAGTTCCTATTGTCCTCTGGGACAATAGGAGGTTAGAAGCAGGCTCACTGCCTAAAGCTAGGGGTAGATTCTGTTCCCCCCCAACCACCCCACCCCACCCCCACACACAGACTACTTGAGAAAGGAAATAGAAAAGAACTACTCCCGTGTACTCCAGGAGGTGTAGAAATACAAATCCAGCCCAAAATCAGGAACTCAGCAAGGCAGCCACTAGTTCAGGAACAGGGTTAATAATTTCTCTGATTATATGTAAGTGGGCTGGAAACAACTACCACCCCTGAGGATCTTTTGAGGATCAGGGATTAGGATTATGTCATGGCAACTGCATAACCACTCAAGAGGAGTGAGCCTTCTTAGGAGAGAAGTGAGAGAATAACAAAGAATAAACACCCCCCTCAAAACGAAGCCATAAATCAAAATTCCAAACCATGTAAATATTACACTAAGAAAGCAAGCCAGCGAAATGAGCAACTGAAACACAAAATCACTCTAGATCCCTCTATTAAGTGTGGAAATAAGCATGTTTGGGTGGATTAATGAAAGAATTCCATCCTTTAAGGGAGCAAAAATCTATGGTGACAAGGCAAAAGTGAAACAGGAAAATGACAATGACATGAAAATGAATCAAAGAAGTGTTAGACATGAAAAATTATAGGAATGGATAGAAACAGGATTTTTAAATCAATAAATGACGTCAACTCTGGCTCTGGAACAGACATGAAAGCAAATTGGCAAAGGAGAAGATGGTGTGAAGAAGGGCACTGGAGGCTGGCCAGGGAGAAAGATAAAAGACATGAATGGCCCCGATGAAGAATGGAGGAACGGGGACAGGTGCCACAGGCTGAACAAGTGCTCTGGAAGAAGGATATGGAGGTGGTAGCCAATATTTGGACCCTGAGAATTTTCTGGAATTAGAGAAAGAAATCTTGAGAATAAAGTGCCTCCCATTTATCAGGAGGGGAAGAATAAAAATAAGTCTATTCCTAGACAAAGTGGAGTGAAACTATAGAACATTAAAGGTAATGCAACGAATCTAAAAACCCATCTTTGAAAAGAAAGCTATCACATTTAGATTGAAAACAGGCTTCCCAAAGTCAAAACTAGATCCCAGAAGAGAAAGGAGTACCATACTCAAAATGCGGAAGGAGAAACACTTTGCAGTGTTTATAGCCAGCTTACCTCTTATTCCAGGGGGGAAAAAAGCAAAATAAAGTCACTTTTCAGACATAGAAAATTGAAACCAGATGGAAGACATGATACATGAGAAACAATATTGAGCACAGAAAAGAAAACTGATGAGATATACCATTAAAAATAAATACTTCTTAATATATATCATTATAAAAATAAACCGCCTGTGGGTTTGCAAGCCGCCCCCCCCCCCCCACACACACACACACACGGCCGCCACCCTGTCCTGGGAGGGCAAGCAGGGAGTGCAGAAAGAGGCAGGCCACTCCAGACTGGGAAGTGGCAGGTTTAATACCCGAGGGAACTTACCTAAGAGGCTTGCCTTGGGTGCCACAAGAGGAGGTGATCTCCAGGTCTGCAGGCCAGGACCTTAAAAGTTTATGCCTGATGAACTCAGGCCTTAACTGAGCTTCATTGGGTATACTGTCTAGATAATCCCAACAACCTGATGCTTTCTCAAGTTTGTGTCTTTGAAAATGGCTCTGAGTGTGGGAACAGTGAGTGGAAGGTACATTCCAAGGACAGGGGAGGGAGGAGGAGCCTCCAATTGCCAGGATTGGGCTCATGGGTCAACTGGAGGTCACGTCCTCTGGATGACCTCCTCTAACACTGCCCCATTATCCTGAAATAAAATTTACAGGTAATAAAACCTTCCTTTTCCACATAGCTTCAAACGCATCAGGGTAGGCAAACCCTCAGGTGGCAGCAACCCGGGCTGGAGGAGAAGTCTCTCGCCATGTGAGGAGCAGTGGGAGTTTACAGTGTTTAGCCAATGAGATGGCTCCTGTGGTCAAGAGATTAGTCTCATACAAGGTGACTGAGAAAATAAGTAAATAAATTAAGATATACAAACCAGGTTTCTCTCTATTGAGAATGGGGGTACAAATGTGGAAAGGAGAATGTTAGAATAATCCACAGAGTGTTGGGTTGAATTTAGGGATACTGATGTGAACTCATGGTTCGCAACAGAGAGATAAATACACATGTACATTGAAACAGATATAGATGTGTAGCTACCTAGCTACATATTCTAGTTCTCTCCATGAGGCCTGGAAGCAAGAGAAACCAATACCAATGAGCATATCCAGTATCAGACCTTGGTTTCTAAAGGAAATCAGGAATTCTTAAAAAAAAAAAAAAAAAAAAAAAAGGCTGATTCCAGGGCTGGGGAAGAGAACACACAAGTCTGGACCATCTTGTACCAAAATGATAGGAACATATCCAAAAGCTATGGATCCAGCTTGACAGCTGTCCCACTGGCCAAATGGAGGACAGTTTGAACACCAAAATAAATGATGACAGCAAGGGGTTGTAACCCATTGAATAAAACAGAATCCCTTGAGTACATACATACATAGAAGATCTACCTTAGAGAGCATGCCAGCTGGTAGGTGTAGAAGGAATGATGGAATTAGAAAATTGCCATTTGAGAACTGATTTAGAAAAGATTCACCAACAGATGCTCATGCTCTAGGGTGAAGTTTTGATTCAGAAGAGCCTATGTATATAGTCTCAAAGAACCTCCTCTTCAAAATGCCTACTGGGGCACCTGGGTGGCTCAGTCGGTTAAGACTCCGACTCTGGATTTCAGCTCAGGTCATGATCTCACAGTTGGTGGGTTTGAGGCCCGCGTCAGGCTCTGTGCTGGCAGTGCAGAGCCTGCTTGGGATTCTCTCTCTTCCTTTCTCTCTCTCCCTCTCTCTCTCTCTGCACCTCCCCTGCTCACTCTCTCTCTCAAAAAATTAATCAATTAATTAATTAAAAATACCTACTAATTCCCTCTACAGTAGAGAAACTTGGCCGTCGCCATTTTAACTAAGTGATAGAAGTTCAGTGTTTTCTCTTTATCAGTGATGGGGCACCGACATCATGTGCCTTCTGACACTATACACCGAGAAGAGCTCCGCCTCACTTCCGTGACACTGCTGCCCCAAAATGCACAATCTGAGTACGCTGCTGAGGAAACATCATGCAACACCCATCTGTGGAACAGTCTTCCAAGTAACTGACCTATCCTCTTCAAAAATGCCAAGGTCATGGAGACAAGGAAAACTGAGGAACTGAAACAGGTTGAATGAGACTGGAGAGCCACGGCAACTAAATGAAATGGGTGTTTCTGAATTGCACCTATAAAAAACAGTATTGGGATATGCGCTCTGTGGTGGTACTTATGTGCGGTGTTAACTTCCCGATCATGGGAGGTATAGTATGGCTTTAGAGGAAAGGGTCCTTGTTTTTTTAGGAAATACATATGAAAGTACTTAGAAGGGGTATCATTGTGCATTTAACCTCAAATGTATTAGAAAAAAAAGAAGCATGTATGTGAACAGAGAGAGAGAGAGAGAGGAGAATGGTAAGGCAAATGTAGTAGTGTGTGTTAGGGGGAAAAAATGCAAAAAGTTTGCACCAGAATGAAAACACTAAGAAGAAAGTTGAATTTTTGATCAACTAATCAATAGATAAATTTCCAACTGATATTTACCTAATTGACCTTGAGCCAAGTCATGTGGGTTTCTGGGGGGGAGGGGGGGGAATCCACTACAGAAAGCTGGATGCCTATGCTGACCCAGGAAAGCTTTAAGCAGATGAACTAATGCTTTCTTCACACCAGGGAATGCCTGGACCAAGGCTTTCCCTCAGTGCTTCCCATCAGAGCACTGTCAGAACCAATATTTCCCTTTTTTTTTAATTTTTTTAATGCTTATTTATTTTTGAGAGAGAGAAACAGAGCATAATAAGCAGGGGAGGGGCAGAGAGAGGGAGACACGGAATCTGAAGCAGGCTCCAGGCTCTGAGCTGTCAGCACAGAGCCCGACATGGGGCTCAAACTCACAAACTGTGAGATCATGACCTGAGCAGAAGTCTGATGCTTTACTGACTGAGCCCCCCAGGTGCCCCCAATGTTCTCTTTTTATAACAAGCTTTTAGCCATGCCCCTTTACTATTCCGAAACGAAAGTCACAGATAATATATCCTACCAACATAATTTTTAAAAAGAGAACTATATCGCCCTAACTATAAGTAAGTGGAGAGATTAAAGGAAATAATTTACAGCAAAATACTATCTCAATATGTAAGCGATCGTGACTACACTAGAAGACATAAAGTAATCAGATGTTCACCCCTGTATCTGAAAGAATCGTCATGAATGTGACACCTAAAAATGCAGTCAGATTCAAGTGTCTTGTATTTATGACAGAGATTATCAGAGACTGTTTCTAACAGTAGGCTCATTTTTCAAAACGGTGAAAAACTCTTGGCGAAGTTCTAAGCAAAACAAAGTATAGCCTCACCCTATTTCACAATAAATAGAACTGCATTCTTAGAAAGAAAAAAAAAAACGCGTTCATTTAAGACATGCAAAGACAACTGCCAATATAATGCACTCATGACAATGTAATGGAGAAACAGATGGAAAAGAATGTATAAAAATAACATGGTTTGCAACCTGCAAATGCACAGGAGGATGCCTCACTAGGAGAAATAAAGGAGTGGACAGATGCCCGCGTCTTTACATAGACTCACCAGGACCAACGGCTCCGAGCACAGACTGCTCCAGCTGTGCTGTAGGGCGACTCTGATACCATGAGAGGTGTTGCCATTGGCAGTAATGATTTTCCACGATCAGAATGACGTGAACAATTCTAGGTAAGTTTCTGAACATAATAAAATATAACCTTTTCTCAATTTGCACAGAAGTAGTCCCTGAGAAAGTCAGTGCAGATCAGAATTGTGCATAAAACACTTTGTGCTATACGCAAATCAGTTAAGATCTAGGCTCCGCCAATTATCAAGAGTTTTTCACGTACATCAACGTTCATTAAAACTTTGAAGAAGCGCCTGGGTGGCTCAGTCAGTTAAGCCTCTGACTTCGGCTCAGGTCATGATCTCTCGGTTTGTGAGTTCGAGCTCCGCATCGGGCTCTGTGCTGATAGCTCAGAGCCTGGAGCCTGCTTCAGATTCTGTATCTCCCTCTCTCTCTGCCCCTCCCCTGCTAATGGTCTGCCTCTCTCTGTCTGTCTCTCAATAATAAATAAATGTTAAAAAAATAAAGAAAGAAATAAAAAACTTTGGAGATTCATGCAGGATGCAGCACAATTCTTTCTATACAGGACCCATCCCTACCCCTCCTGCCCACATCATGGGGTCAACCAAAGGCCCCTTACCCATTTCCAAATGCTCCCTCAGAGGTGAAATGTCTCCAGAGATTGAGGGTGCTCTGTAAACAACTGATTCAATTGGGAACAGAATCATGATCATGTGGTCCACAGATCTGGGCACCCCAGACAGACAGCATTCAATCCTGCTCCAGCAGATACTAATGCTAAAGAAATTTTGACATTTCAGCTCAGAACATTTGCTTTAAGCCCTTCCGCAATGATGCATCCACCACGGGCAACTGATAAAACTCTATGAATGAATGAACAGGTCATTTTTCTGATTTGCTATAACAAACAATACAGATGTTGTCTGGAAAGAGGTCAGCAAGATCAAGTAACACCAAGTGTAAATAAAAAAGGGAACATGCCCTTCGATGCACAGTTCGAAAGGGTCAAGAGTCGCAGCTGGGGAACAGAGCCGAGGTTCAAAGTTATCCTTGCAGCAGCTGTTGTGGTCACTTCTCTGCTATGAGGCAGCTCTGACTTTCTTGGGTTAGAGGAGTCCATGCTAGTTCTGTTAGCTTATTGGAAAGAGTCTCCGGGAACCTCTCCTCTTCAGTTCTCTCCTGAGGTGTGGCCATGAATAAAAATGGAAAGGCATTGCAGGGCTTTCCTCAGAAGCAGGAGGTGGGGGAGGGGTCAGGATCTTTCTGGAACTTTCCCTAGCTTGGCTGGATGGGCTTCACAGAGCACTGGGAGTGGTCATAAAGATCAAGACCTAGAAATCACAGAGGTGCTGGGAGCAGACTCCCAGATTTTTTCACTTTGTCTGTTGAATGTGATGTAAAATCCTGAGTGCTTAACATAGCGTGGCTGTTCAAAAATTTGGAATAATGATTGTTATTATTTCCATTACTTGCTATTTGTGGACAAGTGAAAAATCAACGGCTTCTCCACTTTTTCCTGGGCCTCCAAATTTGGTATTCACAAGATGAAACTGGGTCCGTAAATCTGTGAAGATTTTCACCTGATAAACATTTTACTGTCAATCTTTCCACATGTCTTTTACTGAATTTTTTAAAATGCAGCAAACCCACAGCAATTTAAGCAATTAAAAGCACTAAATAGAAGTAATTTCCCAAAGACAGAGCCAAACAGATTGTGTGCATGAATAAAAGATCACAAACTGGATACCCTAGAGATCCACCTCCCAGTTGGGGAATGGATAGACTCTCATCTTTCTTTTCCAGAACACTTGGATCCATCAAAAAGCAGCCTGTGCCATTGGCCTCTCTTCCTTCCTAATTTCCAAGTATCCTCCCACCCTCTGGGGGTGCATGAGGGCCCCGGGAAAGGGCCCCTGGCCAAAGCTTCTGTTGCCTGAGCACCCGGTGTAGATTTACTCAGTCCTCTGAGTAAATCTCTCTCTCCTCCACACCCCTCCACCTGTTCATATCCTTGCAAGGCATAGTTGTGGGTGGAGTCTGGGCCTCCTTCAGACCCCTCAAAGGGCTGGAGTCACTCAACACTGAGAAAACACCTCTACTGCTTTTATTTCAGACAAGAATGCTTATTTGCAGGAAATGCATCTTTTGCTGTAAATGCATCTTTTTCTGGGCCAGAGCCCCAGAAACTCTCGGGTACATTCAAAAGGCATTCCACAGAGGCATGTCTGAGTCTTGCAACACTGATGCAAAACTGCTTCCTCCATCCAGGCTCCTGGTATTCAACATAAACATGAATATTCCTTTTCTTTCTTTGTGCTGATTTCACTCGCAGCTATACCTGTTAGGCTATGAATGAATGTAGGCCTGCAAACTGATCATGGCAGGATCCAGGGGGCAGCTCTCAAAATGACCCCCTGTCACACCACTTAATGAGCATTAGGGGCTGCTTTCCTTCATTCAGGTCACTCTTGAGGGGTGTGTGTGTGTGTGTGTGTGTGTGTGTGTGTGTGGTCTCCCCAGACTCCGGGGCAGAAATGTCTGATAAAAATCTGTCTTCCCTACCCCCCATAGTTCTCAAAACAAAGAATAACACACATTAGCAACCTAAATCATGTTGAACAAAGGAATGAGTGAAATAAAGTACTTCTGGCTTTATTCCCAACTCTGGAAAAATAACTCCAAGCATATGCCCTCGCAGCATATTTGCTGAAGTGTCTCCATGAGACTCAGATGTTCACTGCCGAGCTCACAACCCTTGTGCCTCACCCTCTGTGCTGAACAGGAAGAAACCAGGTGTCCTCACCAATCTCCTCCAGTGCCAGGACACAAGGGGCAATGGTCTCTACAGATGCGCCAACTGACCCTGAGAGAGGGAGGGGAAATTATTGAAATAAATGCCAATTTCGGAAAGCATCCCACAAATGCAAAAATGCTCTCATGCTACCTTCTGGGCTGTAGCAGGAAGCATACACCATAGTTTACTGCAGACCATACATATACACACACACGTATAATGTCAGGGCAAAGGAAGAGTATGGATGTACTTTATCAGCCCAAAATCTGTGAGTCACAAATAGACTGGAATATGTCTTACTGAACATGTTAGCTACTACAAAGTAATCTAAACAGTTTATTATGACTGTTTCAGATGAATCTGTTGCAAAGGAGACAAATCTATGGCCTACTTAGAGTTAAACTTCCCATCATAAGGGAGACCACCTCACAGCACGATCAACATTCAGACCAAAGCTGAAGCAACCCCTTTCCACGTTCTGAGCTCATCAACACTTTATTTTACTGACCATGAAGAGGAAAGTCCTCTAAGTGCTCAGAGATCCCAAAGGAAGGTCATGACTTCCAGGAATAAGAGATAAGAAAAAGAGATAAACAAATCAAGGGAAGAAGACAAGCCAAGAAGCATTTAAGCCGGCTAGCCAGCAGAGAAAACTGAGAAGTACTTCTGTTTGGCCCTCCCCATCAGTCTACCAAACCGCACAGCATGTTGCAATTCCATTGGTGAACACCAGCCGGACTCAACCATGATCCCACTGTGTACCATAGTATAATGTTCACTACTGGACACAGATTCAATGTCCTCAAGATCCAGGCATTCAGTAGATACAGAATCATCCAGGTATAAGCCAAGGTAAGACATTTGTAACAGGCACTATTGACTTTATAAGGTGCCTTAGTCACTGTTAACAATGAGCCTGTCAAGCCAAGCCTTCTATTGAGTTTATGCCAAATGACTGATTAGGAGTAAGATTTAAATGGTTGGTAGGTGAGGCTGGAAATGAAGTACAGTGGACAGTCTGAAGTTTTTGTATCTGTGAGAAGATACTCAGTGTTCAGCGGCAGCACAATACAATCAAGCTTGTTTGTTTTGTCTTGTTTTGTTTTGTTTTCCACAAACCAAAGCAAGGCTTCTCAGGAAATAGGCACCAAAGAATAGATGTGTCCCAAAGCAAAATTGCTAAGTGCAGCCCATAAAGACCAGATGTGTCCTGGAGAGAAACTAAGCATAGCAGATATTCAAGAAAACTCTGGAAATGCAGACTTTGTATAATGCTTGAAATTTGTCACAAACTCTACCATCATATTAAAAAACAACATAAATGAAATAGAAGCATTCCATTAAAACTGCAACCAACCTGAAGTTGCCCAGAGTTGATCAGGTTGAAAGAATTATCATAATTAGAACAACCCGTCTGCAGGAAGGGTGTACTTGAGTGAATACGCAATTACTTACATGCGCAGGGTCTCTCTCTGTGCATGTGCCTGAATGGTGCCTGGGAAATAAACTGAAGAGTAAAGGTATCTGTTGAAAATAGGAATTCCATTCTTGAGCTCTAAGTGTTATTGTCTTCCACAATTAGAAGCATCTAATCTCCAGAAGGATTTGACAACCTCCCCCCACCCCATGTAGGAACCTAATGGGAAAGCGAACCTAGAAGGAAGACCAGTGTATATTTAAGGAAGTGTGAACTACAGTGACATTTGTCTTAAGCATCCAGGCCCTGAACACATGTATCCTCCAGACTTTTGCATGAAAATGCCTCACCATTGCCTCCTAATGTTGGTTCTAGATGTTTGGTCTGAATTGTTTACTTCCTTCTGTGATTCCTGAGTCCCGTGACTTCAAAAACTGAGTGCTCTCCCAAGAGGTGAATGCATCCTTCATAGAAAGAGGCTTATTGAGATGGCCCTCATCAGTCAACCAATCACACATGATGAATTTGAATGCTGTTGGACAGCACAAATTGGATTCAATCCATGGCCCCCCACACAATGTTCACTACTGCTTGCTAAGTTCAGATCCTGGGGACAGGGAGAGGAAGCAGATAAATGTGTCCTGAAGCAAATTTGCCAAATACAATTCATAGAAACCAGATATGTTCTGGAGAGATAAGAAGTACAACAGAAGGAGAGAAGGGGTTGAGGAGATGGGGCAGGGCCTCGGTACTATAGGAAATCTACAGAGCACTTGGGGGCAAGATGACTCATGAGACAAAAGCAATTCAATGTTGAGTGTAAGGTGTAAACTAAGGGTTCTTTACCTTAGCCCCACTGGAGAACTTTTAAAAAACACAGTTATCCTGGCCCCATCATGAGAGATTTTCATTCAATTGTTCTGGGGCAAGATGCAGACAATAATGTGATTTAAAAGCTTTCTGGGTATTTCTAATGTGCAGCCATGGTTGAGACCCATTTATTCCAACTGCAGAACCTGTAAAGCTCAGAAGAGAGGGAGATTTCTGAGGATAGGAGCAATCAGGAAGGCTCCCCAAGTGGATAAATAGGGAAGGGAAAGAGAACCAGAGTTGTAGGGAGGAGAGATCTGGAACATGTTTGATAATGAAGCCTTAAATACCAAGTCCAATAGTGCAACCTGATCTGATAGACCACAGGAAGAAATGAAGGTACCAGGATGTGATGGGAAGGCACACCCTCATCTCCATAACACTTTGCAATTGACAGGGCACGTTTGCATCCATGGTCTTATTTGATCCTTTCAGCAATGATATGAGGTAGGCAAGCAGGGAAAACATAAACATATCCATGTGACCAATGGAGAAATGAAGACTCAAAGAGTTTGACTGACTCAGTAAGAGTAGTGTTTTCAGAACATTAATCCAGTGATAGCATGCAGTGTGAATTACAGTGTGAGAAGGAGAGTTCCAGGAGGTCCCCGAGAAGACTAGTGCCTTCCCATAAATGGGAGATAATACCAGTCCATGGCATGACAAGAGCCTTGGGAAACAGCAGAGAGGGGATCTCAGAGCCGCCTTACTGCTAAGTCCCTCTACTTGCGTTTGGTGCATGGCACTAATCTTTAACACAGTAGGTTAAAGTTGGAGCAGCCGTGTCTGTGTTAAGAATTTGGGAGGCTGTGGAACAGAGAAGACAGAGCACACTCGAGAAGACACGCCTGAGAATTCAGCCTGCCAGCCAGGGAGACTTGCCATACAATCTGATTTTAAAGGTAAGAGGAAACTTTTTCTCATTCCTGATGTTTCCTTGCAAGTGGAGGGAACTCTGTTGGAGACAAACTTGGTCTCTCCCCATCTCCCATCACATCACTCATCTGATTGTTGAATTTGAGAGAAATAGCTGAGGATGCTCAGCTGAACTCTAACTTTATTACTTGTGGGAGCCAGCCAGTCCATGGAGGACGGGAGTTTTCCCAAAACTCTGGCCTGGGAAGCCCTTCCTCTGTGGAAAGCCCTGCCCTGTTTAGTGCTACATGGGCTGGGCAAATGAGCCTGCCTCGATCTGGGGCTTGGAATGAACAAGCCCACAAGCTAACAGAACTATACCCATGACCTCCAACTTAGCTGTTTTCAGTGATGCACTTGGAACCCATCCTTACTTTTCAGTTCATTGCTTCTACAGAGTCAGGAAAACCAAAGGATTCCTACTCAGAAGCAGGTTCCTTAGAGACCCCAACAGCTGACAACATTACAGAGCAAGGATTCTTGGCATGAACCCCATGGCACTGGCAACCTCAGGGTGGGTTTTCACCCCTCCAGAGTCATGCAAAGGAAGAGATTGGGGACAATCCTCCAGAGGAGCCTGGCAGATTAGTTAGTGCTGGCCCCACGCCCTTTGGGGGAGCTGCCTCTACCTTGCCTCTGGGACCCACCTCCGGAAATACTGTCAGCCACAGGAACCCAAATTCTGCAAGCGTCTTGTTTAGTTACAGACTATTGCATCCATCAAGCGCCTTCATCCAAGAAGCCAAATAAATGATTGGCAGGCTCTATTCTGTGATTTTTATAGCACTGAGAAAGTGTAGAAGCCAGGACAAATACTTTAATATTCTTTACCTTGTTAAACAGCCTAACGAGCCAGCTGATTACACAGTTTTCTTTTAAAAGGCAAAGATGTAAAGAATCTTTTTTTTTCTGAGATGAGATCATTTTGAATCCTAGTTCCTTCAATAAGGCTAAAGTCTATGCCTTTTAGGGAGCAAGGATCAATATTTGTCCTCTATTTGCTATAGGTCTTGAGATTAAATTATTAAGTTTTAATTATACACACACACACACACACACACACACACACACTCTATGAGGGACCTTTTACAAAGTCTTAGATCATCTAGAGGCTGCAGCTACTTTCTAGTACCAGGAATGTGTCCTTTTCACATTGGTTCATATGCTCATTTGTCAACACCATTTTCTTTTACCCCAAAACTTTCAGATCACTTTCTGCCCTAAGGAAGATGTGGAATAAGTGCACATCTTCAACCCCAAACACAGTTAAGTGATGTGATGGGTACAGAAAACAGAAATTCAAATTTCGTGTGACTGTGGCTTTTGCTTTTTTTTCTTTTATAATTTTTATTTTAAACAATTTATTTCAATAATTTGCTTTCCACTTACCCTGCTTACATATCCAAGACCCCTACTTTATTAGCCCACTTTGGTTGCACATCTAAATAAACTCAGCCGTGGCTCAAATTTATACCAATTTGTCAGTTTTATATCCTTTCCTCCCCTTCTATTCCTGGAGGCCTGAGAGGAGGGTGAGGTGGGTGAAGGCAGAGTTTTGAACACTGGGGAGATCACTACAAGTGTATTCCCAGAAGTGTGGTGCCAGGAATGAGGTGGCTGTGCATGAAAGAAGAGAGCTTGCATGAAGGTCAGTGCTAAGTAGGGGGGATGTTCTGTCCTGGTTCCCTCTTTCTTACACATAACAAGGCCCTAGAGAGAGGATTTTCTTCCACAGCAGGAAAGCTAGGAGGGAGTTGCCACCACTTGCAGGGTTCAGAGCCATTTGCTGGCACTGTGGCACTTAAACTTCCTCCTTTCCTCTCTTTCCAAGTTTATCCATCTGTCAATGTCCAGATCAAGCCTTGCCTCCTCTAGAAACCCTCCCCAACCACACTGGCTAGAAGCAATCACCCCTTCAGGAATAAAGTCCAATCTGCCAAGAAGGACATATCACCTACTCAGCCCTATAGGTGACACCAACATATGATTTAACAATTTGAAGGATTTTTCCAGACACACACAAGATGGAGTAGAAAAATTACAATTAAGAAAAAAAAAAGAGAACAGAGAGCTACAGGAATTCAGAGTATGGTACTTTCCGATGAAAATGAGAGACTAAAAATAACTGAGAATCGTGGAGGGACATCGTGATTCATCTAGCTCTGAAATAAATAAATTCTTCTTTAAAAAAGAAAAAAAGAAACAACATTTCTATCAAGCCCTCCATGCTGGTCCTACTTGAATCCTTGTAGAAACAGAGAAAGAACTTCCTCTTCCCATCTCACTTCTGGAACATCTCTGAAAGTCAATATCAATTCCATAGGTTGGCTTGTAGTCTATTTCCTTGTGTGATCATGGAAAGACATTATTAAGATGACCTTTTCCATTAATTTTTTCATACCACCTACCCTTCTACAATGTCAGTACAGAATGCCAGTTTGCCGATTCTATCAATCATCTACCTGTCTTGATCTGTCTAGCACCTACTAGCACCTACTTAATACAAACGTTCAACCAGATGGATGAAGTTTCAACAAACCAAGTCCTTCCAAGCACTTGTAGTCTACAGCCTTCCAACCAGACCTTGAAGTTACTTGTGCTTCAATACTTTATCTGGGAATATCTACAATATGCCAGGCATTGTTCCCGAAACTAGGGGTACAGCAGAAAACAAAAGAAGCAAAGTTCCTGCCCTTTCAAAGAGTCTGCGTTCTAGTAAGACAGATTACCAAGAAATTGGAGCTATACATGTGTAATAATGTGTGATAAATGCTAGAGAGGAAAATAAAGTAGTACCAATGGATGGATGGTGACTGAAGATGTTATTTCAGGTGGTAAAAGCAAGTCGAGAGGGTGACCTTTGGAGAGAGACCAGACTAAGTGACGAAATGAACTATGTTAATATCTGAAAGAAGCAGCTTTCAGCGGGAAGGAGCACCTAGTGCCAAGGCTAAGGTAGGAAGTGTGTTAGATGAATAACGCCAAAGCCTGTGCATCTGGAAAACAGTGAGCGAGAAGGAGGCATAAGGGAAGAAATGAGGTCGGGGTGAGACAAAATTTGATCAAGGATAGTAAGTGTATTGAGTCCATTGTTGGTGTGACAGGAAGCCACTGAAGAGTTTTAAGAAAAGTCATAGTGTGCTGTCTCACAGTGCTCACACTGGCTGCTCTGTGGTGAACAGAACAGATTGTTCAGGACCCAGAGTGCAGGCTGGGAGCCCAGGCAGGAGTCTCTCTTGCTTGTTCCTGCTCCTTCCTGTGTATCATCTCAAGCTCAGTTGCAATCTGTTCCAGGGCAGATTGTTCTGGTCTGTCTGGAAACCCCATGGCTTGCCTCCAAGGAACTTTTAGGGCCCAAACAGCTCCCTACATTCCCCTCACCACATTTTCCTTTCCTTTGTGACACAAGCAAATATGCCCATACCACTGTTTCCTGGACATCATACCCTTCCTGCAAATGCTCAGTCTGCCCTTCCCCACAGTCATATCCTGGTCAGATGGTGTTAGTGGACTAACCAACTAACCTCACATACTGATTCTCTCTAAGGTGGCTAGTGTAACCTGAACGCCTCTCCAAAGGGCATTTCTTCAGTTCTTATTCCAAAAGAATGAATCTCTAGCAATGTCATTTCAGAAACCACAATAGAGTTTGCACAAAGGCAAAGGCTTTAGAAGGATGCTAAGCCCTTCTTAGAAGTATAAGAAAAAAAGAGTGATACCAACTACTTCAAACTTGAAATTTTCTCACATTAGATGAAGAACATGGAATTCATCCAATGCCCAGGATGGCAAAGCTGTAAGAGGCTGTTTGATGGAACCAACCCATTTTAGAGAAGAGAGAACAGGTCTCCAAATTGGAAGGCATCAGCAGAAAACCCAAAGGATTGGTTTGCTCCAACCTCTGAAGACTGCAAAATACTTTGGGAATGGATAGAATGCCACTGATAACTTTTGCCATCATTGTTATTTTGCTAATTATGTTCCAGGGAGCCTTTCTCCATCTTCTCCCACCTCTTCCTTTCTGGGGAAACTGCATTTGATGGCCCAAAACTCACTTGGGTTCTAGAGGCAGGTCCTTAGAGCATGAGTAGATAGAATCATACAGATCTGTATTTTGACTCACCTCCTCCAGCCTACCCAGCCCCTGAAAGGAAAGGGGACATGGCTTGGGAAAACACGGATAGGTCTCTGCGACTGGTCCCTCACACCAATCCCTGAGCAGGTCATCCATGCCGTGTCACCTGGGACATAGAAGAAAACATACATTTGCTCAAAAGCAGCAGAGAGAGAGAGGGAAAGGCTCTTTACATGCCCTTCACTGGGGCACAGGTTCAGTTTGGGCACTGGGCTTTCAGAGGACCATGGTCACCTCAGAGAATGTTGTTCCTCCAAACAAAGAAGGAAGGATCTCATGTTCTAGAGCCTGAGTGATGGTGACACCACTGAAGCAGCAGATTAAATATTTTTGTGATTCCAGAAGCAGAAAACAAACTGCTCGATGAATGACAGGCGCTGCACAGATGCCACCTATTAAATAATTAAAGTAAAGTAGAAATTAAAAATAAACAGTGGGGAATGATTTGAAACACACACAACCAAAGGAAGCAGAAAGAGTGACTTGGGAATGAAGAAGTGAGCAAAATTAGATTTGAGTTATTTCTAAATTCAATTGCATCTAGATTAACTGGCTGTCTTTCTCCCATTGTCAGCATGAAATAAACAATACTTGAAACTGAGAAACCCTAGAAGCAAGTGCAATACTAATGCAGCAGCCATGGCACCTCTCTTGATGGGCAAGGAATGGCCCAGATTTTGCTGATTAGGACAAGATGGGCAGACATAAAGTAAGATACGATGAAAGGAAAATGAAAACAGAATCTGTAATGGTCAGCAAATGCTGTGTAATGAATAATCACAGAATCTTAGTAACACAACAATAAACATTTACCTCTCTCACATCTGTGGGTCAGTTGTGAATTTGCTCATCTATCCTAGGCTTGTCTAGGTGACTCTGCTTCAAGCTGCAGATCGGGTTAGGATTGGTGTATCTCAACGGAAGTTTGTGCTCTGGTCTATTCTAGCTGTCCTTAATCTGGGAGATAGGTTAAACAGAAATAGCTACCCAGAGGAAACTTCTTTCATGATGATGAAGGAAGCCTCATGAAGATCGGTGGAAACACAAAACCTCTGAAGCCTCAACCTATAACTGGCACACTGCCACTCTTACCTTCATCCCACTAGCCAGTGCAAGTGCCATGGTCCAGTGGGTCCTGCATCCACTCTACTCACTGGTATCACAAAGTCACATGGGTTAGGTTGTGATAAGGGATTCCAAGGCAGGAGATCAGGAAGAACTGCAAAGAGTAATTCATTCCATGGGTTTGATTTAGTAATACTTTTCAAAGCAATTTGTTTCTCAGGTCCTTCAAACTGATTTGGCAAACAATGGCCCACAAGCTACGTGTAGCCTGTCACCTGTTTTTTACATTCTGCAAACTAAGAATGGTTTTTATGTTTTAAATGATATGGGGTGAGGGGCACCTGGGTGGCTCAGTTGGTTAAGCGTCCGACTTCGGCTCAGGTCATGATCTCACAGTCCGTGAGTTCGAGCCCCACGTTGGGCTCTGTGCTGACAACTCAGAGCCTGGAGCCTGTTTCCGATTCTGTGTCTCCCTCTCTCTTTGACCCTCCCCTGTTCATGCTCTGTCTCTCTCTGTCTCAAAAATAAATAAACATAAAAAAAATAATAAATAAATAAATAAATAAATAAATAAATAAATAAATGATATGGGGGGAAACAGTCAAAAGAATGATGATTTGGGGGATACATTAAAATCATATGGCATTCAAATATCAGTGCCTATAAATAAAGTTTTACTGAAACATAGCCACACTCATTTGTTTATGGATTAGCTGTGCTGCTTTTATAGTACAATGACTGACTTGACTAGTTACAAGAGATACCATGTGGCCTGCAAGGTCTAAAATATTTACTAGCTGACCTTTTAAGGAAAAGAATGAGATATTGCCATTAAACACAGATGGACCTACAGGGTGTGATGCTAAGTGAAATAAATCAGTCAGAGAAAGACAAATACCATGCGATTTCACTCATATGTGAAATTTAAGAAACAAAACAAATGAACAAACAAGAAAAGAGACGAAAAAACAGACTCTTAAATACAGAGAACAAATTGGTGGTTGCCAGAGGGGAGGTGGGGGGGGTGGTGAAATAGATAAAGGGGATTAAGAGTACACTTATCTTGATGAGCAGTGAGTAATGTTTGTTAAATCATTATATTGTACACTTGAAACTAATATAACACTGTATGTTAATTGCACTTCAATTTTTAAAAAATGTCTGCTGATGACCCTGGTCTAGACCACTGCTGTCCAATAGAAAAATAATATAAGCCACATATGTAACTTTACATTTTCTAATATGAACATTGTGATACTGCGATTTAAAATAAGAAATATATATTTGGCCTTCATCCTGTTTCTGGCACAGAGCTTTCAAAACTCTTGGAATTTTCACCAGGTGTTGTATCAAAGTGTTGAATCACTATATTATATACCTGAAGCTAATATTACACTGTATGTTAACTAACTGGAAGACAAATAAAAACTTTTAAAAAATAATAAACTAAAACTCTTGGAATAGGAAGTAATAGGAGCAAGGAAGGTGTCTTGATGTTCATAACAAGCCCCTTTCAACCACTTGAGTTTATGTTAATGAGGATACTTTTGGAATGCACCTAAAGATGGAAGCTGGTTACCAGGGGAACTAACCCCATATGATTGGAGAGTTGGAATTTTCAGTTTCACTCCCATGACCTCCAGGTGGGAGGGTTGGGGGGAGGGGGCTGGAGATTGAATCAATTGGCCAAGGGCCAATGATTTAATCAATCCTGCTTATGTAATGAAGCCTCCATTAAAACCCAAAGGATGGGGTTCAGAGAATTTCTAGGTTGGTGAACACATGGAGATTTGGGGGAGAATGGTGTTCTCGGCATGGAAGCTCCATGCTCCTTCCCATACACCTCACCTTATGTGTCTTTTCCATTTGGCTGTTCCTGAGGTATAGCCTTTTGTAATAAACTGGCACTCTAGGAAGGAAAATGTTTCTCTGAGTTCTGTGAGCCAGTCTAGAAAATTAGCAAAACCCAAGAAGGGAGTGGCGAGAACCTCCGATCTACAGCCAATCAGGCAGAAGCACAGGTTACAAGCTGGATTTCTGTTGGCATCTGAAGTGGGGGCAGTCTGGTGGGACTGAGCCTTGACCTGTGTGGGCTCTGATGCTATCTCTAGGGAGACAGTATCAGAATTGAGTTAAATATGTGGAACACCCAGCCGGTGTCAGAGAATTGTTTGGTGGTGTGGAAAAAAACCACACACACTGACACTGATGTCAGAATTGCACCCATTAAAAAAGTAAAAAGGAACAGGTGAAATTAATTGGAATAATCTATCTAATAAAATATATCCAAAATAGTACATTATAAAAAAGTTAATGAGATATTTTACATTCTTTTTTCACAGTGAGTCTATAAAATCTGATGTGTACTTTATACTTCGAGCACATCTCATTTCAGACTAATCACATTTCAAGTGATCAATAGCCATCTGTGGCTGATGGAAACCGTACAGGGAAGCAAATAGGTAGACCACTTTTATCTCCCCTTTGAGAAGCCAAATCCTGTTTTTTTTCCCCAAATCTCTTCTTAAATCAACATTTTCCAAATAATCTCTTAGCTTGAATGACTCTAGAATGTATATCTATAGCCAACATCATGTTATCTTGTGACTTTAGAAGACCCCTACCTACAGCAGGTGCTCGAAGTTGGTTTTTTTTTTTTTTTTTGATAAATAAATAGATGACTGAATGAGGCACTAGTCCATACCCTGTTTCTAGACTCACTCTTTGGTTTCTCCTTGTATTTGATCTCTGTCCCTCTAATTATACAGTTTGCTCCTGAAGCACAATGACCGGGTATTAAACCAATCCTCCTTCAGATAACAACTATAAACTGAAAAATATTTTCAAAACAGTTGTATGAAGGTATCAAGAACAAGAAGAAACTTAAAGGAAGACTATGATTGGAGGAAAGGAAGGGCACTAGGTTAACTCTCCACTTTTATATTTTTTCACCTGAAGGAAGACTTCAGTCAAAAGCAAGTGGGAAAGGTAAAACTTGGTAGGAATCCCACAATCTTACTGACTTGAAGAACCAGAGGGCAGAATTCAGGGTGCCCACAGCTGCTGGAAAAGAGGGGGCAGTAACCCTAAAGGAAATGAGCCAAGGAGGGGGAGCCCTATGTACTCCATATAAATTCTGCCCAAATCTCTGGCGGTCTCCTAAACAACACGAGTGTGGGACAGACGTGAAGAAGGCCAGCCGAGACTAGAAGAAAGGGCAGGCATTCTGCAGCCCACACAAGTGGAAACAGAGTTTAGAGTTTTAGTCCAGTGAAAGTAAACTTTCTACTTTAAAAAAAAAACTGAGGAAATCAACAGAATAATCCAGAGTGCCTAAAATGTATCATTTAAAAAATCCTGGATATAATCCAAAAAGACTAGACACTTCACTCCTCCATAACTTCCTGGAGAATTCCTTCAAGATCAGTGAAAATATTGGTTTTATCAAATGATTCCTGCCCTCATCCTTAATCACTCCCTCCTTTGCCCAATATATGAACCCAGGGCATTCCTCCCTGTCATGGTACACATCACAATTTGGAATAATTTATTTCTTCATTAGTTCTCTCCCTCATTACACTATGAGCTGTATGAAGCCATTGTCCTGACCTAGTTCCTCTTGGTATCCCCAGTGCCAAGCCCCATAGTAAGTGTCCAATACCTGTGTATCTTGCATGGAGGGAGGGTGGGAAGAAGACAGACAATTTTTTTCTGAAAATTAAAGGTCTAAACAATTTTGTAAAACCCTCTTGACTCCAATGTGAGCTTTCTAGGTAACACTAATAGCTCTTCACATTTCTGTAACATTTATAATTTACACAGCACTGAACATAATTTTACTTAATCCTTTTGACAGCCCATTTATGTGTTATCACCCCAATATTACAGATGGAAAATCTAATGATCAAAAATGTTGACTTATCTAAGGTCTCTGGCATATGACTAAAAATAAACAGAAATTTCACCCGAACCTAAGTCTTTGGATTTGAGGTTTGTTTTGGTTTCTTTATTTTTACAGCATGTAACATCTGGTGGTAAATTTAGCTCACCATCTCCTAACGTGGGCAGAGCCTCCGTGCTTTACTTCCACAGAGAGGCCAGCCGTCATCAGCACTGAACACTCCAGCATGGCCTACTACATGTGCAGGCTGTGGAAGCTTCCAGAGGCCCAGGCACCACGGGCTCTTGGCGTAAATCCAAGATCCCAGGCTAAGAACTGGCTCCTTCATCTCACAGGGCCAGTACTGTCCTTAGGCTCAACTGTGCAGAGGTTGCTGTTAACTTTCCTTTGATTCTTTCTGCCCCTCACGTGACATGCTTGCAGAAAGATGCTTCGAGGAGGATGGAATATGAGATGAGTCTTCATGGATGGCTAAGTGGATACACAAAGGGGCATGTGCAGCACATTTGATGCAGAAGATTTTGTAAAACAAAACTGTGAAGGTAGGAAGGTCCATGGTTTACTCCAGAGTTTAAAGAAGCCTCCACTCCCACCACCGCCACCTCCTTTGAGGCCTCTTTCTTTCCAACCATGTCTTGATTCACCTTGGACATGAACCTGAACATGGCTTCACATCAGACAAATAGCTTTGGGGGACAAGGACAATGTCTCCAGCTACTGATGCGAAGTCACAGGAAGCCCCTGAGACCACCCCTAGCAAGGCGCTGCCTCCTGCACCTGTACATGTGTGTTTGCTCCACGGGGCTCTATCCCAAAAGGGAGCCCCCAAACTTCACGGAGCATCTTGAAATGGCCAGTTGTTTTTGAAAAATGCCTCTCTGGGCACTGGAACCTGCCTGCATTAGAATCACTGTAGACAACTTAAAAAAAAAAAAACATGTTTTTTTCTCCAGTGGTAATTCTGATTCCCTAGGTACAGAGTTCTTTACAAAAAGACAGAGTTCCCAGGCTCTATACCAGGTTCAAGCTCAATCACAATTACCTAGCTAGGGAGGGGTGTGGGAACTGGTCCTTCTAAAAATCATCCCAAGCGTTTCTACGGCCAGGCTGGTTGGGAATCCCAGAACTGGAGTCTCCTACCCACCAGCCTAAACCTCCATCTGGCCCCTCTGCCTATCTCCCCCAGCTCTGCTCCCTCACAGCCACCGAAGCTTGCAGGGTTTGCTCCCCAACACACCTGCCCAATGTTTGAAAACTAAAAGCCTTCCTCTTCCTTAAGTCTTTTCTTTTTAAGACTAAAAGGAACATCACAGCAAGAAAAAGAATGATTTCCCTGCGAGGAGCCTCCAGAAATTAGTCTCAAAATAGTATTTGCTGCAGGGACTTTTTTATTATTATTCAGAAACAAAGTGTTGAAAGTGGAGGGAAAACTCAAACTGATTTGTTTCACCTATGTATCAATGTATTCAAAATGCTGAGGTATTTTTTTTTTCCTCTCAGAGTCAGTTTTGTTTTGGCAGGTGACCCTGTGGAAAAGAAAAGAAGGAAGTGGTTCAGGCAGATCGTGAATTGTACCAAGTGAGGCGTCATGTGAGGGTTTTGGGCTCCTGGCCCTCCTGAGCAGGTGGGTGAAGGAGCGCATCCTTCAGAGGTGGCCTTCGGGGCAGAGCGGCTGGAGGGCGAAGTGATACGTCCAGCTTCATCAGGGCTGGGGTCCGGATATGGGAAAAGGGATCATCTGTAGATTCGTGTCCTGGGAACCTAACTGAAGTGGAAAGCTGAAGAGGACACCCAGAGACTGCCATGTACAAGCCTCACCCCCTCCCTGAGAGCCCCGGCATGTGAGAATTAGCCAGGGTAGGGAAGGAAGACTTGAAAGGCACAGCTAGGGGGAGGCAACAGAACAACATTAAATGTAGGGGCTTATACCTTAGACTCAACTTATCTTTCCACTGGTCAAGTGTTGGTCTAGTTGGTCCTGACAGGGTAACAGGATGGGCAGGTTGCTGACCACATGTCTTTGCAACAAGCTTGATGTTTAACAGGGACTTAATACCTGATGCTGGAAAAATAAAGAAGGGTGTTAAGATAAAGCATCAAGCATAACTAATGTTCATTTACCTTTGGTGGAGACAGTCAATCCAAAACTCCTGGGGTCTCAAAATTGTGTTACTGCCTAAGAGAGGAGGGGAAGGAGATAGGTCAAGAATTCCTGCCATGGGGCGCCTGGGCAGCTCAGTCGGTTGGGCGTCCAACTTTGGCTCAGGTCGTGATCGCGCGGTTTGTGGGTTCAAGCCCCACGTTGGGCTCTGTGCTGATAGTTTGGAGCCTGGAGCCTGTTTTGGATTCTATTCTCCCCCTCCCATGCTCATGCTATGTCTCTCTGTCTCTCAATAATAAATAAACATTAAAAAAATTTTTTTAAAGAATTCCTGCCATGAATATGGGTACTTTCCACCTGATATTTTCACAGTCCTCAAAATTCTTTTTCATGCTTTCTTCCAACATAGTGTCAGAAAATCCAGTTCTAATAGACAAGTTAACTATTATTACAGTAGCCCCCCCCCCTTATCTCTGGGAGACATGTTCTAAGACCCCCAGCAGATGCCTGAAGCCACAGATAGTACTGAACTCTATATATACTATATTTTTCATATATGTGTGTGTATATATATATGTATGTACATATACATATATATCATAAAGTTTAGACACAGCAAGAGATTAACAACAATAACTAATAATAGAACAGAAAAATTATAATAATATATTTTAAAACAAATTATGTGAATGTGGCCTCTCTATCTTTCAAAATATCTTGTACCGTACTCACTCTTTCCTCTTGTGATGATGTGAAATGATAAAATGCCTACGTAATGAGATGAAGTGGGGGGAAGTGATATAAGCACTGTAATGTAGCATTAGGCTACTATTGGCTTTATGATGATATGTCAGAAGGAGGATCATCTGTTTCCAGTTGACTGGGTAACTGAAATTGTGTGAAAAGCAAAGTTGCAGAAAAGGGGCCACTACCGCATTCCATTTTACAGATAGGAGAGTTGAGGTCCCAAATTTATAACATCACCAAGAGTGGCAGAGGTAGAAAGTGACAGAGCTGGGACTCCAGTTCTAGCTCCCTACCTCCCAGCCCACACTTTTTCCAAAAGATGACCTTCTTCACACAGGCTGAGGGGACTGCAAACCAGGGTAACCTCAGGACCCAGGAGCCTCATGCCCTCCACACTCAAGAGTGCCCATTCCAGAAGTATTGCCTTTCCTGTGGTTAGCATGGCTTTGTTTCTGAGAACTGCCTGGGGTCCTAGCCCAGATGGACAAGCAAAATCCTAAGGAGAGAGAAGCTAGCACATACTCTTGCCACTGGCAAATCTCATCCAAGACACCTGCATTTGTAGACACAACAATAGGACTTCACATTAAGAGGGGCTCCCTCTGTGTGGTCAGGGGCAAGACACTGCATACGAGGATGGGGAGAGGAGACAAAGGGCCTTCAACCCTTTGAATATTTCAACCCCAGGAATATTTAACAAGCAAGACTGGATGGGCAGGAAGGAGTGCCAGCTTAGGAAACCAGGTAAAGGAGACATCAGAAAGGAAAACAATCAAGGAAGGGGCTCAGCCCCATCACACCCCACCTGACTCAGGGGAAAACAGAGACAGGCATGAGTTAAAGGCTTTCTAGCTGCATGCCTTCCCCATGGTTGTTAATTTTGAACTTATGGCTGCAATTACTAAGTGCAAACCTCAGGGCTAAACCAAGCATGGGGGTGAGGGAGGAGGGATGGTGTTGTGGCACAGGACCTCAAAGGGGGACACAGGGAGGGCTGGAGAACAGATGGAGGCAGCCAAAGAGATCCTGAATCACAGCCCCCTTACTAGCCAATATGGTGACCTTGTATAAATTATAAAGGAAGAAATGGACCTTGCTTTCTCAAGACACTTTATGGCCATCTGCTGGAAAGTTGTCATAATGGTGATTATAAACTTGGGATGACTAGGAATGTGAATGGTGCTTCCTGCATTGTCCCGGCACAGTACACAGCCGCATGGGCTCCCCAGCTCTGTGCCAGTCAGGGGTAAGTCACAGCTGTGTCATCTATCAGAGGACACCTGCAACCTGGGGAAGTTCAGCCTCCCCCTGTAGGGTGTCCTCCAGTCCTTGCTCAGACAAGGACATCTTGTCCCACAACAAAGGAGGGAAGGCATATGAGAACAATGAGCCAGGGAATCCTGAGGTCCTTGTCTTTCTGCTTATATTTGTTCTTGCCAACTGCTTCCTCTTTCCAGCCTGGTCTGCTGAATCAGACACTTGCTTCTAGGTTCACCCTGATGTTCCAGCCTCCAATGCAAAGGCAGAGGAAGAGATGCTCAGGGGACGGATGCTTCATCTGGATATGATTCCCTAGGGCATACACCATTCATTCTTTTCTACAAGCATATCTTTCCCTTCTAGGAGAATGGAAGAGACTCTTTGGGGACCTGGGGCTGAAGAAAGTGCAGAAAGGAGAGACCAGAGATGCTGTAAGAACTCAACGCAAGAAACCACCATGTGGCAGAGCTGGAGGGCATCTGGGGCTCATCTGGTCCAGCTCCCCAATTTAAAAGATGGTGCACTAAGGCACATGAAGGGGAAAAGCCATGCCTCAGGCCCCATTTTCTGCTGGTGAGGAGGATGCCACTCATCTCTTGACTCCCGGACCAATGCTCACCCCCAAAAACTACATTTTGGGGCTTCAAGCTACACCAGACAGCTGAGTTCCAGGAAAGACATAAGCTGTGCTTGAAGGTTCACAGAAGTCATAAACGGGACCCAAACAATTATGCCTCGGGCCTCCAGCCCACTGGCACCTGCCAACAGACACATGTGTCGTCCCACAAACACATATAAAAGAGACAGAAACATGCCTCCTGGACACCAACAGCACACAGACAGATGCATACAACCCACGTTTGCATAGGTGAGTTAAAATAACACAGGCTACATTCACCAAGCTTCTTTAACGTGCCAGCCTCTGCACTGGGTAATTTCTAGCTATCTTCTCATTATCCTCTCGACGATCCCACTGCTTGGCCCCACTTCGCAGATAGGAAAGTGAGGCCCGAAGACACTAAGCAAGTCACCAAAAATCACACACATGCTAAGCATCAGAGTGAGGTCTCAAATGGCCTGCCCCCAAAGCCCATGTTCTCTCAATTAGACCATGATTCCATGTATACATCCATATGTACACACAGGTGACGTATGTATTATAACATATGTATCTTATAATAATGATAATATCATGGTGATATATAATAGCAACATAATGTAATGATAGTGATGATGGTGGTGGTGATAATAGCTAGCTTTCTAAGGTACTGTTCCAAGTCCCTTCTATAAATAACACATTTAGTCTTCACAGAACCCTCTCAATTAAGCAGCATTTTATAGAGGAGAAAACTACAGCCCAGAGAGGTCGACTACATTTCCCAAGGTCCCCCAGCTGGTAACTGGGAGAGCCCAGATGTGAACTCATTCATAGGGTTTCCTGTGCATCAGGTAGAGCAGCTATGGCCAGGCCCCTCCAGGGCTCTGGATTCAGCTCTGAGGGTGACCCCCCTCCATCGCTCTGTGTGGGCTGTCCTGGAAGGAATCACTCCGGCAAGCTCTCTGTCCCTGGCACCAGCTCACCGTCGCTGAATTCGCAGCTCCAGCTGGCCGGCTCAGAAGCAGAGCTCACTCAGCCTCTCCTGGGAAGGGGGCAGCAAGGGCAGGGAGCAAGCACCTCCCTGCCCCCCGGAGATTCCACGTCTCCAGGGAAAGGGTCAGACTGCTTGTTCAACAGCTGAGAGCTTTGGCACTCCAGAGCACAAAGCCACGGGGCCATATTCCAGGCAGCTGAGGGCTGTCCCCATGCTGCACCCAGTGGCTTGCCCCGACCCTCCCTGCTGTCCCTGCACCTGCCCCCCCCCCAGGCTGTTTGTCCCCGGGTGCCCCCCTTCCTCCCCAACAGCCCTTCTCCCAGCCCCTCTCTTTCAGCAGATCAATCCATTTTGCATGAGCACAAGAGTGAGGAAGAGATCAAGCTACAGAGACTGAATGCACAGCCTGATAAGAGAAGCAAGAACCACCATCTGTGGCACAAGGGGGTGTGGAGGGATAATAGCCCAGACCTGTGTTCTGTTCGGCCGCACAATGGGCCGCATTGAGAAGGCGCCCTCCTGGTCTCTAATCTAGCGGGAAGGGCACATGTGCAGTCTATTAGCATTTATTTTCCCTTTCTGCATTGTACTGATAACCCAGTTTCTGACCCAACCTCTCGCTTTTCTTTTCACTGCACATTATAATTCTGCTTTCTTAAAATCCTATTCAGCTATATTAAAAAAAAAAAAAAAACCCTCTAACTCTCTCTACCTTTTCAAAGCACATCAGTAATTTTTTTTTTTTTTTCCCAGCCGAACCAAGGTGACTTCTACAAAGGATTTACCATTCTGGATCGTAATGATGGTTCAAGAGCTAAGGGACAGATAGCATTCTTCAGGCTGTATTTATAAATTCACTAATAGAAATCAACATAAAGGATGAGCCTGGGCAGCAAAACACACAGCTGTCACAGAAACTGGATACCCAGGACAGGCAAAAGGTTCCCAGTCAGCCCTGCCTTCCAAGGAGCCCGAAACAGAGCGCATCCCAGGCAGACCTGGGCCACACCATCCTGTAATCACCCAGTGGTCGCCACTGTCATTCACCCTTGCTTCGCTTTCAACAGAATTTTCCCAAAGCAAAACAAAGACTTTAATCAATGGTTAATGATTCTGAAAGCAGACATTTCATGAAACCCTCTTAAGCTCTTCTGAGAAAACTAGCAAATTGCTTGTAATCATAGAAAGTAGCATCCTCTGCATCCAATGCCTTTTGTTCATCACTGGAGCCTCCCAGACAGGAGTTAAGCATATTGATCACTGGAATGTTCTAAAACAACAACTGGATAAATGAGGAGATGGCTGGGCTGGGACCACAGCGAGGGATGTAAAGGTTGCCATTTGAGCCCGAGTTTTATGCCATGCATGTGCTAGTTGGTGTTGTCTATTTATATTCCTTCTGTGACTTAAAAATAACCCACCAACATAACAAAATGAATAGGCATTGCTAGCCCAGGGGAAATCTCCTGGACTCCACGGCTGTGCTGTATGGTGGTTGAAACATTAAGAGAAATTCTGATTCACAACTTCATCTTAGGGCGTAATTTCTCACAGTGGTCTGACCTCCTGACACCCTTGAGAAATATAAAAATCCCAGGAAATTGGCCGCATAGACGAGAGAACAAGAACATGGGATGAGTGACACCTTGATTCTGACCTAGGCTGGCTATTTCTTTTCCCACGAGGGCCCCAGCTTCCTAAGCACAAAGTGTGAGGAAGATGAAACACTAGACTTCAAAGACCTTCCTGCCTGACACCAGTATCCTTTGGTCAAAGGAAGTGGAGGAGAAAATGTTCTGGTTGTGGTTGACTAGGAAAAGCTTGACATTTGGGCCATAATTTCTTCCAGTCAATATAGCCCCAGGCAGATGACCCAAGAGGCCAAATCAACAGGACTTAAATGTTAAGTCATTTCCTCAGGCGCGAAGGCTATGGTTGACAGTAGCATTCACCTCTCCACCATGCATTTGTGAACATGTCTGGGAAATAACCAGAGAACAAGGAAGAGACTGGGTTGTGGTGTGACATGACCAAGCCCAAACAGGGAGCAGGCCCAAACGGGGACCAGGCATCGGCCCTCAAATCTCCACAGGCCTGCTTAGAACCGGGGACTGATCCTAGCCTGGTGATAAGGGAAAGGTGCCGGGGAAGCATCCCCGCTACATGCCTGCTCATAAGGATGGTCTGTAGAAATCCAAATTGGCCTAGGTCTCAAACTCAGAGGCCTACAGAGGCCAGGCAGGTAATGCAGATGAGTGAAATGGGCTGAGCAAGAGCCTTCTGTGGCCAACCAGACAGCAGGGTCCTGGCTCAGGGCAGCCGTTGCTCAGTGCTAGCAGTGTGGCACTAGACAGGATTACAAATCCTGTGTTGCCAGACAACTCAGACTTTCACGGGACATGGAACATCTATTTTGTTTTATGTCGTCAAGTAATGCAAAAATGTTTAAATATTCTGCGGGCCAGATCTGGATGTCGGACTGTTGATGGACAATCTTGTTCCCAAGAACATTAAATCCACAATTTTTATCATTACCAGGTATCTCCCCTGTCTCTGTTTGGGCCAAGAACGTATTTCTCCAATGAAATTAGGGAAATGATTCTGCCTCTCTGGAGTTTGGTGCCCCCTGTGTAGGAGATATTTAATTCCCAATTCCAATTCCAGATGTTTTCTTTCAGGATTTATTCAGGTATTCAGAATGTCCCTAGTACTAGGGGTACAATGCTGGTAGTCAAGGGACTTGCTCTCATGCAGCTCACATGCTAGTTGGGAGGGTAAGAAGAGAGGCATAAAATACACATCCCTACATACACATATACATACACATGCGTGCAGAAGCATGCACATACGTACACACACATGCATATGCATATCACATACATGTATACATGCACTGACATTGTAGGTGGATTAGGGTATGTGTTGTAAGAAAAGGCAATAGGATTTTCAAATGGTTTGGATATGGAGAATAAAAGGAAAAAAATAACATTAAAGATGGTACTTAGACCTGTGGCTTTAAAGTGAGTGGATGAGGAGGACTGAGGCATGGGGAGTTTTAGGGAAGAATCAAGAGTTCTATGTTGAACTTGCCACGTTTGACTTGTGTAGTAGACGCCCAGTGGTGACGTCAGGCACAGCTCTGCAGACTATACCCATGAAAACAGAACCATGCTGGATGCTTCCTCGGTGCTACCTAAAAAGTCAGTGGAAGCAGATCAAAAGCAGACAAGGCAATGTGTAATAACATTGACACTCACCATATGTAGTGGCAAATTGGCCCAGGTCTGGGTCCATGCTCTACATCACCAGCATCTCAGTCATGTTGTCCTGACAGTTCCAGGACAATTATTTCTACGATTTTATGGTACAGTTGTCGGAAATATGCCTCTTTAAGCTTTTATAGGTCTGTTTAGACATCTTCCCAGAGGAAGTGTTCTTATCTTTTGTTAGAAATCAGCCTTGGAATTAGCTTTCTCACTTCATCATCTCAGGCCAAACCCAAGTCACAGAGGGTGACCTTGACACCATGAGCTAAGGAACAGAAAAGTGTAATAAAGTGGCCTCTCCAGCCTGCCTGCCTCTAGATGCACACCTCCCGCATACACCGAGGTGCATGATCACCTGTGAGCATGAAGAGCTACACACTGATCTTCATTAATTAAAATTATTATCACTACACTATGAAAAGTGCCTCATTAGCTCTGGCACTGTAACCATGCCTATGGTGCTTCTGTTAACAGAGCCCAGGGATTTACGGTAACTGCACTGTTCCTTGCAGTAGCTGTGATTTTTGACAAAGCACACACTCACCATCTCCTCCTGAGTTCCTGAGCCCTTCTGCCCTCCAAGGTACCTTGTCAGTGTCTAGGGGTGCCTCAGCACACCTCCCAAAGGACATCGTGGGATGCCAAGATACCACGATCAAGAGTAGAAAGCCCTAAACCCCAACAAAGGCAAATTGAGCCTCCAGAAGAAGTGAAACCCCAGACAGAGTAGATGGTATTCTTATGTGAAATGGGTGGTGAATGTTGGCGATCATTCAGACTTTGTGAAACTCATCTCCCTCCCCTGACTGTAGGTCTAGCTCTAACAGAAAAGTACAGGGGATGTCCTGGTGTCCATCATTTGCAGACCTAGTTTGAACCATTGCTTAAAGTCAGAGAGAAAATATTTGCTTTATTAAACCCCCATAACCAAAATCAGCCTATTCAGATTAATATTGCCTCCTGGTATTGCTTTCCAAATGCTAGGAGCAATGACCTAAAGAAGTGGAAGGCTTTATTTGAGGGTGTTGATGTCTGCATCTATATGGATGGATATTTGGATGTCAGAACAAAACAACCATTGGTTGGAGTTTAATAATATTTCGTTGTCCAGATATGAATCTTGCTATTTCCCACAGTGAAGACTTCTAGAGAGCCACACTACAAAACATGGATGTTAGGTTTAGAATGTAGAAAATCACAGAGGAGGGTCACCCCCACACTAACAGTAGAAGAGGCCAGATAAGCTGTAAAATCATAGTTTTTAAACCCATCAGAGAACTGAGAATGTCAATTAACCTAAATGAATTAACTTGCAGAAAGCAATGAGCCTTTCCTTGGAGAGTGGAGACCCACAGTTACTCTCATCCTCAGCAGAGTGGTAGACGAAGGAATTCAGTATGGACAAAGGCAAGGAGAAACCAGCCAAACATTTCACCAATATCTCATGGCCATGTGCGAGCTAGTGAGATAGGAGGCTCATGGCATCCCTTCCACGAAACAACTCTGCCCTCGTGCCCTGTTTCTTTCTCATGGGCTTTCACCAAGTGTACGGGAATAGTATATTTAAGGCTGGGGGCAGAACAGAGACCTGAAAAAGATCTCCCCTCCCAAAGCATATGGGACATTTCTAAAGCACAAGACAGGGACCCATGGCAGGGTGGGGACAGAGCAAGAGAGCTGAGAACATCCCTCTGAGATATCCTGGACTTACATCCGGTACCCAGGTGTCGGCCACTGAAGGCTGGGACCAGGGCAGGCTGGAGAGCAAAGAGCAATCCCTACAAAGGCTCTGAGGATCTTCACTTGACTCACTGGAATAGCCCTCCAAAAGCTGAGAGCAAGGGAGCAGGATGGAAAGAACCTCCCCAACAGACTAGAAAATCAGCTGCAGGATGGGACAAAATAGAGAATGCTCAAGTGACGGGAAAAGTTGGCAGGTGGACTATAAAATGGACAGAATCTCCCATTGTTCAGACAGCTGTCAAGTTTAAAGAGATCTCTTGAATCTCTCCTCTGTTCCCAGCCCTGCTGAAGGGAGAGTTTTGATCAGACCCTCAAAACATTTAAAACCAGAAGTGAAGAACATCTTACCAAAGCTTCCACAGGGCTGGCCCCCGCTCAACTATGTGGCAGATATTCTCCTCATTCCATGCTACCAGCCAGACAGAAGAAGGGGCTTTTCCTTTTCTAGGTGTACAGTTTACTTACTTTTGCCTCTTCTGTCCTTTTGTACATATGTTCTGGTACAGGGTTAAAAAACTAGGAAACACACAAAGAAGCAAAAAGTGGCCCATGGTCTAAAGAAGAAAAGAGCAAAGGAATCCAACTAAGAAGAGGTCTAGATGTTGGAGTTATCATACAGGGAATCTGCAAGAAAGAAAATCTATGCTATCTATGTTAAAGGAGCTAAAAGAAATCATCAACAGTATGTGTAAAGAGATTAGGAATTTGATCAGAGAAATGAAAGCGGAAAGAGGACCACAGAAGTGCACAGAATCGTCAAACCCCATCAAATCAAATCCTTAACAGCTATGCATTTTATCTTATGTGAACTAAATATCAGTAAGATACGAATGGAGGAAAATATGGATAGACCTTACTCAACACATTGACTGGCATCTGTAGATGGCACATACTTTACTACAAGATGGGAATAAAAATAGTTTCAAAGTAGAGATAGAGATAGAGATAGAGATAGAGATAGAGATAGAGATAGAGATAGAGATAGAGATAGAGATAGAGATAGATAGACATAGATAGAGATAGACATAGACATAGATTTATTGCCTTTATAGAGCTTACAATCCTTAAAGGAGTGAGTTAGCACCTTTCTGTTCAGGGGAAAATGTGGAGCATTGTTTTCTCATATGAAATTTTAAAAACCAAAATTAAAAGCTCATATGAGGGTATGAGTTGATGTGAGTGACACAGGGGAAAATATATGGGGTCTAGCTTATATGTCTGCAAGGGTCACCTGGCCCTGCATATCCCCCAGACCTCCGCTATGGGGTAGATTCAGAACCTTGGCCACCATTTCCCCTGTGCCCTAAACACTTGGTGGAGAGGGATGGCATTGGTAAGGCCAATTTCCCAGGGCAGGAACCTCCGAAGCTCCGGCAGTCAGGTCTGCCCCGACCAAATGCACAGAGGCTCTGACCTCCCCTGCAGCTACCAGGAGGGGCTGAATTACACAGTCCAGAAATTCCAGGGACTCAAGGCCCCATGGAGGAGTGAATTTTGGCCAGAGACAGGAGCTAGGGAAAGCCAATAGATAAATTCCTTTCCTTTCTTCCTCCCCCCCCCCCCCCCCCCCCCCCCCTCCCCCCTCCCCCTGGACTATTCTGAGATGCATCATTCCATATAGCCCCTTTGGAGAAATTTCTTGTGACAGAGACACAGGCTGTGTTTTCATGAAGCTGGAGCAAACTGGAAACCCCACAAAGTCCTCACCATAAAGTGCTGTCCTTCCTTCCCTGTCTTACCTCCCCTTTTTCCCCCACTCTTGCTACCTAGGCGTTAACCCTCACCCTTCCCAGGAGTTTGTCCTCAGGCTCTGTGTCCTAGGTACCCAGGCTCAAATGAACACAAAACTGTTTCTAAAAAATCATACTAGTAGTTTTTAATAGTTGTTGAGTTTTTACCACATGTATTTTTCTTTCTAAGGTTTATTTATTTTTGAGAGGGGGGGGGAGGGGCAGAGAGAGAGGGAGACACAGAATCCAAAGCAAGCTCCAGGCTCTGAGCTGTCAGCACAGAGACCAATGTGGGGCTCAAACCCAGGAACTGCGAGATCATGACCTGAGCCAAAATCAGCCATGTAACCAACTGAACCCCCACATGTATTTTTCTAAATGCTTTCCCTAAGATAACGCTATCCAATCCTCACAATAGTCCTAAGCAGAAAACAGTGATTATCCCTACCTTACAGATGAGAAAACAGAGGCACAGGGAGGTTAGTAACTTAGAAGCCTACAGAGTAAATGGCAGAATGACTACACCAATCCAAACCTGGTTCACAAGCCTACTTCTTTTTGTCTTTTTTTTTTTTTTTTTTTGAGAGAGAGAGAGAACTGGAGAATGGTAGAGAGAGAAAGAGAGAGAAAAAAGTCTTAAGCAGGCTCCACATTCAGCATGGAGCCCAACGCGGGGCTTGATCCTATGAACCTGGGATCATGACCTAAGGCTGAAATCAAGAGTCAGATGCTCAACCGACTGAGCCACCCAGGAGCCCCCACAAACCCACTTCTTAATCACCATGTTATACCTCCTACTTAACACTAAGTAGAACAGTGAACACACTTGGCATGAGGTCTGTAGTATGTGCGAGCCCATTAAATTATCCAAATGTCCAAAAGGAAGCTAGAAATACAAACTTGAAGCTCAAACTGGACGTGCGTCCTGCAGCCACGGGCCTGGAACTATTCCTCCTTATTTCCTGAGAGTGGCTTCACTTGACCCTGTGCATACTGAGTGTATGCACAGCACATACACGCTCACGTGTGCGAGAGCCTAGGGAAGCCGAGCCACCACGCTGGATGTGGGAACACAGGACAGTTCTCTTCTCTCTCTATCCTTCCCCCATCCCCGCAGTCCTTGCAAAAGCACTAAGAGACTTGTCACACGATAATGAAAAACTGAAATGTGACGGATTCAATTACAATTTATATTTTCACTTAACAATCAATTACCTTCCCCTTATTGGAGGAACATCATTAAGCTATGATACCAGCTCTGGAAAGATACTGTCTCGGGGAGAGGAGCAGCTGGGAGAGCTCAGCAGGGCTGTTAGTCTCCCAGGAACCTGGGCAGTGAGGGAGAGGGAGGGCTTGGAGCCGGAAGAGCGGATGAGGAAGGGCTTGCTTCCTGGGGCCGCACAGGGGTGACCCAGGGGACACTCTCTGCCTATCGGTACCGAGAGGGAAACGAGGGGATCCCCTCCTTCCTCCTGCCCCTGTGCGTGTATCCGTGGGACCTTCCCCACACTCTAAAAGAAAATAGAAAAGTGAAGCTTCCGTTGCACATCCCCTGGGAACAGCTGGTCTCCAAAGTGACAAGTCTGTGAGGGAGGGGTGAAGGATGCTGGAAGCAGCACCGAGCAAGACAGACCTGCTGGGGACCGGGCAAGGCACGGAGGCAACTTCCTGGGCACAGCCCCTGCGGAGATCTTTCAAGAGGTCTGGGGTGACCCATGTGCTCCTGCTCCCCAGGTGGGCTCTGTAGAATCCAAGGGGCTCTGGGGCTGGGCGTCTTGGAACAGCAGTCATGAACCCTGCACAGATCCAAGGGGCCTCCAAACAGCTGCCGCACAGGGAGATGAAAACTGAAATCCCCGTTTTCCTTCAGGAGGACGTAAAGGAGAGAGAGAATCCCAGTGCAGTTCCCCCATCCCCCCGCCTCTCTTCTGCACGTGGGTGGAGCCCAGACTGGACAGGCCTCCCTACTCCCGGCATCTCACCTTCTAAACCTTTCCCCACGCTGCAGCCAGAATGTGTTTTCAAGCACACCAATCTGACCATGTCACTTAAGGCTTAAAACCTCTCATCCTATAAAATAAAGCCCAAATTTTCCTAGCACGGCATTTGAAGGGGATCAGAACACACCATCCCAGAATATGCCACATTGGCATAAGGATGATTTCGACTTTAAGGCAACTGAGAATGAACAGATGTAGGAAGATTTCTCTGCCCTCCCCTTACCTACCTATAAATAGAGCATAAATTTCCCTTTGTGAAGGGGTTTAACAGCCTTCACGCACCCCCACCAATACCAGGAAGGGAATAGGGACTCGGGTCACCTGAGACAGGGTCAAGACTGAGATAAGTTTGCATAAACAGACCTTACTAAAATAACCTTTATCTTCCATTAGTTCCTTTAATATCTTCTAGTTACTTTTCCACAATTTATTGTTCTTGAAGTTCAAACCCTCTTTCCTTTGTTAAAATGGTACATAAGCATCCAAATCTAACCACTTTCATGAGTTTCACTTCTTTTCTGTGAACTCATTATGCCTATAAATATTGATAAAAATTGTTTGCCTTCCCCCCCCCCCCGCCCCGTCTTTTCTTAATTTAATATGCAGGCCTCCGGTACTGAACCTAAGAGGGTAGAGGAAACATTTTGCCTTCTAACATATTCAAAGTCCTTCCCAATTTTGCTTCTATCACACATTCCTCCCCACCCTACCCTAAATGTGACCCAGTCCCCTAACCAATTTCACCTCTTAAGTGTCACACACTCTCATATTTTCCCAACTTCTCCATTTGACCCAACTCCTAGTAAACTTTTGAAATACCTTCAAATGTTACCTTCTCCTGAAGGCTTTTTTCAACACCTCCAGACAGTAGGTGGCTCCTTTGCCTTGCCTTGCCCCCAAAACACTTTACTCACACCATTTGCTCATGCATTGTTGTAATAAGTATGGTGTAACATAGTGCACAGTGAGCAAAGAAAGCATGAGAGTTCTAGGGGCAAACGCTTAGATTCAAATCCCAGTTTTGCCTTTTCCTAGCTATGTGCCTTCAGGCAAACCACTATCCATTCAGTACCTCGGTTTCCTCATCCGTAAAATGGGATTTATATAAGCTACCCTATATCAATAAGGTGGTTACAAGCATTAAGGAGTTGCTGCATGAAAACCACTGAGATCAATGAATGCCGCATAGTAAGTTTTCAATACACATTGGTTAATAGTTACTTGATTTTGTTCACTAAGAGTTTTATGAAAGCGTCAGTTAAATCTTAATGATCTTTGTACCTAATGTCAAAAAGAGCCCATCACAAAGCCTGGTGTTTCATAAGTTTTCAAAAAGAAACAAGAAGAAAAAAGAAAAAAATGTGTGCTGAATAAACAGGCAGTCACTATGCAGAGATATTATGAACACAGTAGCTGCTGGTATCCGAAACTCTGAATGCATAGTTTGCGGAACATTTCAATGGCTGATGCCGTCAAATGTGCTTACATGTAAGTTATTGTGAAAACATTTTAAGGGCTGATAGTGTCAAATGTATTGAGGAACCACTGTAAATGTTGACATTGTCAAATGGGGTGTCAAATATAGTTATATGAAAACAATGTTACAGCAACGTATGTGACGTGCAGATCTATATTAAAGATATTGTACCAAGAACAAGGTTAAAGCAAAGCATAGTCCAAATAAAATACAAAGTCCTATCTTTTGGCTCATTATCTCAAAACTGCTATGAATCCAGAAATTCACCACATACTAATTCTTTTAAAAACACAATGTCATCCTGGGTGGGAGAGTGATCCCTTAAGGATGGAATCTTGGAGGAGAAGCAAAAGCGTGGACTCCACTCACAGTGAGGAAGGCATCCCCTAAGTGAGGCCTCTGCACACTTCTCTACCTGATTTCATGGAGCTGGGGGCAGTGTCAGCAATGAGCCAGGTGTGGCCAAGGTGCTCAGATAACAGCTGGGTCTTTGGTCACAAATGCTGGAGCCTTCCATTACTCTAGCCAGCCCCAAGGAGGGTCGGAGATGGGATACCCACTGTCCCCATGGGGTCCTGACCTGGCAGTGACAGTGGGGCTCCGGTATAATGGTCTGGATGACACAACCCAATCCCACACTTCACCCACTGCACTGCACTGCCATCAACATTCTGGGACAATGGGATTGCAGCTTACATTTTGGATTGGTTCTGTTTCCGAAAGATAGCCATTATTCCTAGCTTAAAATCAAATCAAACACAAAAAGATAAAAATACCCTGGTGTCAGTACTGAGTCTACTTGTCTGTTGTAGCCAGGAGAGAGAAATCAAAGCTTTGCTTTGTATCTGCTGGCCGCATTAGATCTGAAATCCAGTGTCCAGGTTAGGAAAGGGAATAATAGCATTATTATTAAAATTTTTGGCAATAGGCATCAAAAGGGCTTACATCCTCTGCTCCACTAATTCCAAATCTGGGAATTACACACGGTTTCTCACATTTTAACATTTGTGAAATTTGGATACACCCCTGCAATTGATATATACATGTAATGTGTGGAATTTCTTCTGACCCCTCTCTCCTTGACTTGTAGATGGTATCTACCTTCTCACGTGTCCTCACATGGTCTTTCCTCTGGGTGCTCTTGCAGTGTTGGTGACTTTTCCTCTTCTTACAAGGACACCAGTCATACTGGATTCGGGACCACCCTCACTCAAGCCCTTACTCATCCCTTATTGCCTCTATCTCCAAATACAGTTCTATCTCCAATAAGGGTAAGGTTCTATCTCCAAATATAGTCACATTGGGGGATTAGGGCTTCAACATATGAATTTGAATGGCAAATAATTCTGTCCATCACATCAATGGTGACTTAGAATCAAGGAAGTACAGTATAACCTTTGTAATCAAATAAAAGAAGTAAGGTTCATTGAAGAAAACAAGCTACATCATCACATCTTCTCTGACAGCCTGTTTGACCCATTCCTGACGTCCTCGGAGGCCAGGCCCAGCCACCAGTGGGAAGCTAGAGACCCAGCTTTATTCTCCCCCCACACTCCACCCCTAGCTCAGAAATGGCTCCTACCATGTTCCCTCTGCCTCAACAATGATTTGACCCCCTTGATTTGACAACCCCCCCAGAGGGCCTGGGCCCACATTTTACCCCTAACCTTGAATCATGTATTATAGTCTTTTCTGAGTAAATCTTTTTTTTTTTCTTAACTACAGGGTAGCCTTCTCCTATCTAACTCCTATTCCCACTTAACAATTTAGCTGTCATCTGCTCCCGTGGAAACTTTGACTATACCCCCCCAAATCCAGTATGGGGTACGTGTCCCCTTCTGAGAGTTGTCAGTGCCACTGAAAGGTCTGTTCTATCTACTTACTGGTGTAAGTAACACACACACACACACACACACACACACACACACACACGCACACACACACACACACACACACACACATAGTGACTCCCTTAGTAGTAAAGACTGAGTATCAGTCAACTTTCCACCTCCCGGTCCAAATACAACCACTTGTTAGCTGTATGCTCTCTGTGCTTTAATTTCCTTCTCTGTAAAGAGGGACAGTCACATAACCCAGATCAGAGAACGCCTGTGCACATGAAATGAGATGGTCAGGTGTAGACAGTTCTTGGCTCAGTGTTCCCATGTGACCGATGATGATTGTCATTACCATGAAGTAGCACTCAGAGAATGTGCACAGGGTGAAAGGAAGCAAGGGTCACGTGTTCTTCACCTTTGCCCTCCCATGAGGCCTAGCCACACAGATCTAGGTACAAGAACCATTTCTTAAACAAGTCTTAAAGTGAATAAATTACTTGTGTGCTATCCTACTTGAAGGGCTGTAGGGTCTACAGTGACAGACAGACAGAAGGCTCTTAAGAGTTTAACCATAATTGATCATGGGGAGGTATAAAAGATGACTAAATACGTTCTGCGCATAAGACTTAGAAAGCCAACTCAATTCCTTCAAAACTGTTTTTCCTGGTGAACAAGTTGCCTGCAAATAGTCCAGGACTCCCTTCTCCTGTGCAGTGTGGCTCTGCCTGGGAGCTGTCGTCATGGGGCAACCCACCCACACCTCCAGGGAATATCCCTGTCACACAGTGTATGCTGTGCAAGTCAGGACCACCGACAGGAAAACTCGGCCACGGGCAACACCAGTCACGTGATCTGACTCCGGAAATCCCACCTTTGGTAATATAGCTGCAGAACATGATCCAAAAGAAGAAAAGTACATAGATGAAGATGTTCTCTACAGTAGCACATAGGATCTTAAAAACACAAATAACCAGATGCGGACAGTTTGAGGTGCACTGGAATGTACAAAAAAAATATTTTGATACCATGAAGAGGGGTAAGTGGAAATCTATGCTTACCATTAAAGAGAGACCAAAGCTGTATCTCCACTATGATGTTTGCTGTGTAAAAATATAGATGCTGTGGTCAAAACACAAAATATGCCAAGAAAAAGCTAGTGATCCTGTTAGAAAGAAAGGGAATTGGGGAATTAGGAATGTGTTTTCCATCTTAGAAAAGTCCTCAGTGCTTCTATAAGAAGGTTTACACAAGATGCCCTTCATCAGCCAGTCCCCAGCTGTTTGGGAACACTCCCTGACTTATGAGGATTAAGGGTTCGGGCAGCCCCTGTGGCTGTCATTGTTCCAAAGATGCCACAAAATTCACAATCACAAAGAGTTGGCCAAGAACCTTCTCCAGCGTGGATGCGGCTCATACCAGATGGTGGCCGCCTGCTGCCTCTTTAGGGTTTTCCCAGTTGGAAGATGCTTGGGAAAGTCTTCCTTTTGTTTCCTCCTTGTTTTGTACACCTGAATTATTCATTTAACCAGTCGGTGCTCACTAAACGTTTCTGAAGGGCTTTTCCACTTGTTTCTGCGACGGGGGTGACATTTGATTCTACACTTTGGCTGGAGGAACTGCAAGAATGCAACACAGCCCCCCTAGTGACGGGGTCCAGGCTGTGCCATGGCACCACTCATTGACCAGCTTGCTTGGTGCAGGGCTGGTTTGAATAACTGATGGACATGTTTGTTTGTTCTGAAATCAGTTGTGCTTCAATAATATAAGATGTGTGTAACTCATTTACTGAGCAGTCTCAACATGTAAACCTGAGTTTTCACCATTCACTGTCTTTGGTTAAACCTTACCCAATCTCCCATTCTTGTTCTTTATTGCTTTCCTCAAACTTCATGACTTCCTGATCCCTGATCCCTTCTGGTTATGAAAAGTCAGATAAGTTTTGAACTTCCATCTCATGCGTAATTTAAATACCGTCCACTGCCCGCCCCCCCAGGCCAGGCTGCAGGGCCTGCCTACTGGCAGTAGGGAACTCTGGCCCCTCAGTCCTCCCATCCCAGGCCCAGTAGGCCTGGCTACTCCGGAACAAGAATGAAAGTATCACAAGAATGTAAGTATTGCTACTTAACTCTGTGTTGGTGGTCCTCGCAGGGCACAGGTGGATTTCTTTGGGGCCAGCCACTCCACTCCATGTTTCCCTGAAATGGGAGAATGGGAGGTCTAATTCCATCCCTTATCTCTTATTGTGCAGATGATCGAATGTTTGCGTTGCCCTCAAAATTCCATGTGAATTCGGGGCACCTGGGTGGCTCAGTCGGTTAAGCGGCCGACTTCGGCTCAGGTCATGATCTCACAGTCCGTGAGTTCGAGCCCCGCGTCGGGCTCTGTGCTGACAGCTCAGAGCCTGGAGCCTGCTTCAGATTCTGTGTCTCCCTCTCTCTCTGACCCTCCCTCGTTCATGCTCTGTCTCTGTCTCAAAGATAAATAAACATTAAAAAAAAAATTCCATGTGAATTCAAATCCTACCTCCTAATGTGATGCTCCTAGGAGGTGGGGCCTTCCGGGGGGGTGATTAGGCCATGAAGGTGGAGCTACTGTGGATGATGTTAGTGTCCTTACAAAAGAGGCCCCAGAAAGCTCCTCCACCCCTCCCACCATGCAAGGTCATAGCAAGAAGACCGCCATCTATGAAGCAAGAAGCAGAACCTCATCAGAAGCCTGATCTGATGGTAACTGGATCTTGGACTGCCCAGCCTCCAGAACTGTAAGAAATAAACTTTTGGGGGCGCCTGGGTGGCTCAGTCGGTTGGGCGTCCAACTTCGGCTCAGGTCACGATCTCGCGGTCCGTGAGTTCGAGCCCCGTGTCGGGCTCTGGGCTGATGGCTCAGAGCCTGGAGTCTGCTTCCGATTCTGTGTCTCCCTCTCTCTCTGCCCCTCCCCCATTCATGCTCTGTCTCTCTCTGTCTCAAAAATAAATAAAAAACATTAAAAAAAATTTAATAAAAAAAGAAATAAACTTTTGTCATCTAAGCCCCCAAGTACATGGTGATTTTGTTAGAGTAGCACCTACTGAGTGATGCCGTGCTGGAATAGTACATTCCAGTCTATTGCTGCCAGGGTCTACCACCCATTGGGCAACAGGCCGAATGGGCATCTCCACATTGTGTGCTGGACTCACGGAAATGCCCCCTTGAAACACCAAAATACGGATATACGGACTCTCTCTTGTTCACCTCTGTATCCACACTGCTTCTCTCCCTGTTTTTCTCTTCTCCTGCTCTTTCAGGTATAAGGCCAGATCAGAAAGCTCTCTGTCCTAGAAGACACTGAATCTGGAATTAGAATATGAACTTCATATTCTTGTTGTAAGCACCCCCAAGTCTCTTGATCCCCTTCACTTGACTTGGAGGGTGAGGTAGAAGGTGAGTGATGTGCCTCTCACAATGACTATGTGCAATGGTGACTTCAGCTCAGATTTTCTCCCCTCTCACATAGAAACTGAGGAAGGACTTGGGACAGTCATTGGCAGCAAGACTAGTGTTGGACTCAGATGTCAGCAGCTGTCTCTAGCATGCAGAGAACTTAGCATCTCGGGGCATCTGGGTGGCTCAGTCAGTAAGCATCCAACTTCAGCTCAGGTCATAATCTTTCAGTTTGTGAGTACGAGCCCCACATCGGGCTCTGTGCTGACAGCTCAGACCCTGGAGACTGCTTCCGATTCTGTGTCTCCTTCTCTCTCTGCCCCTCCCCTGCTCATGCTCTGTCTCTCTCTGTCTCTCAGCAATAAATAAAGGTTAAAAAAAAATAAAAATAAAAGGAACTTAGCATCTCTATCCTCAGTTCCAGCCCCATTCGTCAATGCTGGGTCAACAGGAAAATCCACTCAACTTCCTGTGACATGTGCAAGTTTAGATTTGAGTCCCAATTGCCCTTCTATTTCTTTGGGACTTAGTTCACATTTTAGAAAAGAGTAGAATCTGATCTTATTGAGTCATGGCTTTGGTTAAAAAGTGAAGCTCAAGGCCAGCTAAAACTAAAGCCTGCTTGGAGCAGGCTTGGAGCCTGCTTGGAGCATAGCATGGGCTGGGTAGGGAGTGCAGGAAGGACCAGGGGAGCCTCCGTCCCACTATCTGTGGAACCACCTGACACAGGAACACACAGACACTTCCTGAGCTCTAAAGGTTCTGTCCTTCAGACACTTACGGCTGGGTCACAGCTGACCTCATTCAGGCAGAGTCACAGCTTCTTTCACTGGAACCAGAAACGACCAAACCTTTTTCACTTTGGATGCGGGTAGGGAGCTTAGTAGCAGTGAGGCATCCACTTCTGTCCTTCATAAGCTGCGTGGGCCAGTTATTTATCTCTTTACGCTTCAACTTCTGTAAAGTGGGGGGAACCTTATCTACCTCAGCAGGATGCCCTGAGGATTAAATGAGATCACACTGCCTGTGAAGCTAGTGCTCGGCACATGGTGGGCAGAGTAAATCCCCCAACTGCCCTGCACCCCAGAGAGACCACAGTGACCAGAACATGAATGGTTCCTCTGCCTTTAAGTCTGTCCATAATCCAGCCACTTCTCACCACGGCCACCGCACCACTAGGGTCCAAGCCACTGTCACCTCTTACCTGGCCTACGGCAATAAGCCTCCAAACTGAACCCCAGCTTGCCCCTCTGCTCCCCCACGGCCTGCCAGAATGGTCTTAATAAAAAGGAAGAAGATCATGATACTGCTCAGAACTCTGAGATGGCCCCTGTCCTCATCAGAGAGAATGTCAAAGTCCCCACAATCGTCTGCGAGGCCCTATGTGGTCTGTCCCCAGTTGCTTTCCCATCCTATTGCTTCCCTCTTCCCTGTCACCATCCCACTGGCCTACTCTCTATTCCTCAGACACAGCAGACCTGTTTCTGCCTTGGGGCCTTTGCATTGAACAGTTCTTCTGCCTGGAATGTTCTTGCCCCTGATATCCACATGACTATCCCTCACTGCTTTTGGGTCCTACATCGAACGTCCTTCTCACCAGTCTCTCCCCTGACCATTCTATTTAACATCATGTCATTCCCCCACCTGCTGCGCTGGCCATCCTATCCCAGTCCCCATAGCATTTGGTCTGTCTCCTCCTAACACACCATGTAATTTACTGATTTATTTTCTTCTCAGTCCCCCTTTCCCCACCAACACACTAGAATGTAAGTTCTATGGAGGCAAGAATTAGTGTCTGCATTCACTGCTGTGTCCCCAGCATCCAGCAGAGCGCCTGGCACACAAGTGTTCCATAAGCAAGTATTGAATGGATGCCTAAATGGATAAAAGGACATGAGGGCTTGTGGGCAGGCAGGGGTGAGACCTAGCTAACTGCTCAAAGCACTGGCTCCAGTCAGTCCTCAGAGTCGGGTGGTGCTGAGAATGAGTCAGGAAGGATGAGATCAGCTTAGAAAAGTCTCCAGGCAGAGTAACTGGTCCCCACCCCTGCCTCATCCCAGTTTGGACCCAACACTGGAAATCCATTGAAAGGCACCTTCTTGCGAGTTCCAACCACTTATTTCCTCTGAACTCAACTTATCTGGGGACCAAAGTGCAAAGCTCTCAGAAACAGAAGCTGTGTTGAATGCAAGGAAAGTTGAATGACACTTTACCCATCTTGACTTCAGATAGCAAAGTCGCTGAGGACTCACAGGTGCCTGCTGGCTCAGACTCTCCCTGCCCCAAACCTTGATTCACATCTTAAATTGAAGAGACACAATTCTTTCATGGCGGGGGGGTGGGGGGGGCAGGGGGGGTGGGGGGGAAGGGGGGGAGGGGCTTTTCTTGTCACGTGAACTGCAAGCAAAGCAACAGACAACTATGATTAGCCAGTAAGTGCTTGCCCCCACCAGTCATTGAGGCATAAACAAATGAATGAGTAAATAGCACCAATCAAGTCAAACAAAAACCCTTGAGATCTGCAAACTACAGGTTTGTAGGTCCAGTCTTTTTTTTTAAGTTTATTTATTTATTTGAGAGAGATTGCAGGGGTAGGTAGGGAGAGAGAGAGAGAGAGAGAGAGAGAGAGAGAGAATCCTAGGCAGGCTCCTCACTGTCATTGCAGAGCTGGGGCTTGAACTCATGAAACCATGAGATCATGACCTGAGCTGATATCAAGAGTCAGATGCTTAACCCACTGAGCCACCCAGGTGCCCCTGTAGGTCCAGTGTTGATTGCAGTCTTCGACCTCCAGCTAAGTGGAAATAAGGCAGCTACTTAATAAACACCTGTTGGCTGGTGATTGTGGTATAAAGTACCAAGTACCATGTCATAGAAGGGAGTTGAGGCCAGTATGAAAGGGTCCTGTTTCAGGGAATGAGTCTCCCCTTTTGCAGACGTGGTGTGTGGAATGTGGCTTCTCATGGTCTCGTGTGGAGTATTCGTGGGCCTACTGGGCACTGGGGAGGTGCTCACACCCTCTGTATGGAGGTGACAGAGAGCAAAAGGGGACAGAGCAGAGAGCTGAAGGCGGCCAGGGGAGGGGCTGGGGCTCTCGCTCTAGCAGTCTCTGTTCCATGTCAGGTTTTCAATTGCTGCTCAAAGCACTTCCATCAAGTCTATCCAGTCCATGCTTCCCAGTTGCACATTGAGTACCCGTGAGTGTACATACAGGCCCATGCACACCCCAGCAACTTCTCTGACCAGCCTCCCTCCACTCCTTTGCTGACGCCCACTTATGCTTAACCTACCCAGTAGCCTTTAGAAATCTCAGGACATTTGCAGCGTTGAAACAAGTGTATCTCCACTTTATTGCTCCTGTATTTCCTGTAAAGAGCAATTTCATTCTGTGTCTCCATTGTATTCAGTCTGGCTTTTGCACTCAGAAACTTCTTCAAACAAAGCTCTCCTTGTAAAGCAGGAAACACGGCTGACTGCCTCCTGCTCTCCCGGTATTTTGGGGGGATGAGAAAAAACTGCACAGGGCTCCAGCTGGAGCTTACCAGCCCCTACCTGCTTCACCCCCCGTGAGGAGAAGGGAAAACTCCCCCGCCAGCTGCAAGCAGGAGCCCCCACCCACTCCGGAGCGGTGGCCCCTCCAACCTCACCTACTCCCCAGAAACACAGAGAGGAGGCAGGAGCCAGGGAGTGGGCGAACACAAGTGTTAGCACAAGAGCCCCTCACGCTTCTTCGGACCATTATGTTACCTGCACGGAATCACGCCCCCACACCTCCAGAGTGGTCGCTCACGCCTCTCATGGGTAGGAGCGCCCAGTGCCCTCCAGAAATGTCTAGGCTTAGTGCGGATTTCACTGACGTGATGCCATGAGGCCGAGATCCCTGCTTTCACGCTCACTTCCCTTCTCTCTCCCTCCAGACAGATCCACCTTCTCTCATGTCAGGCACGCACCACATTCTCACCCCCTTTGGCCCTTTGTCTCTAGGCCCAGAATACTCTCCCCTCCCCTGTTTACCCCCCTCCAGCCAGGCTTGTCTCTGGTGAGTGAAGAAAGGAGTGAATAAATAAATGATCAAGTCTGGGAGAAATATGTGGGTCACAGATTGAGTCTGGGGAGTCACCAAGAAGCCTGAGACTTTCAGTTCATGATCGAAAAAGCAGCATCGGCTGGGGGCCAGTGGGTAGGGGAGACACAGAGGGTCCTCCGGGTCCTACCCACTACGCCCCTGAGAGAACTCTGCTGAGAACCCCAGGAGCAGCACCCAAAGGCTAAGCGCTTCTGCCCCCTCCCCAGCCCCCATGGCCCCTGCAGCCCATCCAGGTCCTCAGCTCTCAGTCAAGACTCACCATCCCCACCCTCGGCAGCCACATCTATCACACCTAAGTCTGTGAGAGGGCACTTTTTCCATCCGCGGGACCACACACTCGGGGCGAAGCTTCTAACAGCCCAATCATCAGCGGCCACTGGCTTGGCCAGAGTCAGCCAGAGCCTTTCATCTGGTCTGCAGGGCACAGAACATTCACATTCGAATCAAAATAAAGCCTGTTAGAGGAGAAAACTCCGGGGTCTGGTAGGGAAACAGCTCAGACAGCCAGGGGAGGAAAGACACTGCCCTTGTGTGTGGTTTCACCACATCCAAGGGCCAGGGTCTGGAGACGTCCTTAGGGGCTGAGGAAGACACCCCCAGATGGCCTAAGGAGTTGCTCTAAATGTGGTTAGGAGAGGGATCTGTGCAGAAGAGAGAGCCCGTGGTACTTCATTTGAAGTACAGAAAAAAGTACATCTAAGCACAGGAAAAGTTTTATGACAAATGAAAAGAACAAAGACTTTCCTTAAATAGTGTTTCTCAGCTTGAGAGCTAATATGAACAAACTTGTTGCGGTGTCTCCCCAAAACACATATGCGGAAGCAGTCCTAACCCCTCTTATGGCACCATAGCAGAATGTGACCTTACTTGGAAACAGGTCACTAAAGATATACGTAGTTAAGATGAGGTCATCAGGGTGGGCCTTGATCCAATATGGCTATGTCGTCACAAAAGAGTGAAATGTGGACACAGGGACAGATGTGTACACGGGGAGGAGGCTGTGTGTGGATGAAGGCAAGATCTGGGTGATGCTGTACAAGCCAAGGACACCACAGATGGCCAGTAAACCAGAAGCTGGAAGCGAAGACTGGAACCAATTCTCCCTTACCAGAAGGGCCCAACCCTGGGCCACCTGAGTGGCTCAGTCGGTTAAGCCTCCAACTTCCATTCAGTTCATGATCTGATGGTTCCTGAATTCAAGACCCGCTTTGGGTGAGTTTGAGCCCCACATGGGGCTCTGTGCTGACAGTGCGGAGCCTATGTGGGATCGTCTCTCTCTTCCTCTCTCTCTGACCCTCGTGGGATTCTCTCTCCCTCACTCACTCATGCCTTCTCTCATAGATAGATAGATAGATAGATAGATGATAGATATATAGATAGATAGATAGATAGATACATAGATAGATACATAGATAGATGATAGATGATAGACAGATGATAGATAGATAGATAGATAGATGATAGATGAAAGAAAGAAAGAAAGAAAGAAAGAAAGAAAGAAAGAAAGAAAGAAAGAAAGGCCCAGCCCTACCAATGCCTCAGTCTCAGGCTGTGTGAGACAATGAATGTCAGTTGTTAAACCACCCAGCCCGTGGACCCCTTTATTGCAGTGGTCCTTGCAAACCAATATGAATAAAAAGTGTATTTTGAAGGTATTTTCGTCCTCAATGTCCATCCAAAAAACACAGAGAACCGGCTCTGAAAACTGCACCAGCACCATGACACTACTGGTCACTGAAGGTTTCCAAAACCTGCAGGTGCGACACAGGTCCAAGGTGACGCCTCACTCCCGACCATCACAGCACATCTTTGACCATCTCTGTGACAGAGGGACAGTGAAATAGAGTCATTGTGAGCAGGAACTTTGAAGCCAAAGACCTGCCTTTGGATCGCTCTCCCGCCACTTAGTAGATGTGTGGCAGGTGCAGCAGGCACAGCCAGCTGCTGTCCCTTGTCAGTGACACATTGGGGACACAGCACCAGCAGCGACGCCGCTGAGACAGTACAGGCTGCATCACAGTTCCTGGCACACAGTGAGCACCCAGAAAGGGGAGCTGCCTCAAGAAGATTGTCATCCCTTAGGTGAGCTAAGCCAGGAAAGGTACAAGAAAAGAAGATTCGAGATGCGACCGATGCCAGTGGCAGATGAAGCCCCGTGTGCGTCTCTCCAGTATCTGCTGGCCCAGCAGAGGGTCCACCCTGAGAGCGAGGAGGAGAAAGGAGCAGATGGCAGCAATCGGCCACAGGACCTGGGAAGACGGAGGAACAAGAGAAGCCGGAGGTCAGAGCCACTCGGTTCATGTGTCTGACAGGCAGCACCGCGAGGAATTAGTGTCACCTCAAGGTTGACTGGCCTCTCCCCTAGCAGAGGGGACACAGGATTCCGACCCAGCAGGAGAGACCTACAGCCTGCTGCACACCTGCCGGAGCAGAGAGATGAAGAGACCTTCAGTCACGCACATCAGGAGAGAGGTTGCCTGGAAGTCACCGAGAGGAAATATGTAAGTCGTAGCAAAACCTGGGCATGTCTAGCATGAGGCCAGGAAGCCCCACTGTCGGGGAACCCTCTGTAGGGATATGTTGGTTAATGTTTAACAACTGGGTGGGAACACCGCAAGTTTTTGTGGTGTAAATATTCCCCCCCCCCCCCGGCCAGTTAGAAATTATCAAGGGGGTATCAGTCAGTTCACCAAATTGCCGAAAATTTAACAGTTGGCTCTTGTGAGCCCAGATGCTGGCTGTGGCACACTGGACCCTACATGACATTACCATAGACCCTTAACCCTCGCTGATCAAGATGCCTGCCTCCCACACCTGTGCTCTCTAGCCACAGCAGGGCCACAGCTGTGTCTTCTGCAGGGTTCTTGACCTGCTCGGGCACCTGTGTGTGCCACCAGACACCTCCCCTCTCTTTCCTCCCAGAAGGTGACTTGGAAGCTTGGGGTAAGGGACGGAGCCATCACAGGTCCTGGGTCCCAGCCCTCGTTCTGCAGGTGAGGAGCCAGTCCTAGACACATGCATTGTCAACGCCTGCTCGGTGCAAGAATGTCCTGGCTCTCCAGAAAGGGGATGTCTGCAGGGTTGGCCAAAAGAACCCCGGAGAGATCTTTAGGACTGTGCCCTGTGTTCTTAAGCCCAGTTATGAGGACATGACGTGTGCTTTGGTTCCCTTTCATGCCACCATTATGCCCGGGAGTGGGGCAGTGATCTCCAACTGGCCCTGGTCCACCACCAAGCGCAGACACGAACTGATGTCCACCACACTAACCACAGGCGGGAAGGTGCTTCTCTCTGGATTGATGAGAACCGCATGGAGCCCATATTCTAGACCCACCAAGTCAGCAGTGTGATCAGCTGCATAGTATATCCACATCTGGATTTTTCCCTCCTAGGGCAAGACCCATCCTCAGCTTACACCTGCCTGCAGATTGCTTAGAGGATAATTCAAAAAATTGACAGGGAGATGTTCTTTTCTTCCTGGGTAATTAGGTCCAGAGGCAAATTCAATCCCCTGCCAGCCTGCCCAGCCAGCAGCTGACGTAAGCCTCCAGCTCTGACAATGTTCCTGAACTTGCGACTGCCTGCAGCCCGCCCACTGGTTAGCGGTCATCAGACGTGCGAGGGCATAGAGCCAGGTCAGGAGTGCTTCCAAGTCCTGAGTTAAGTGAGGCACTGGAGACTATGCCAAGCAGGGGCAAAGGCCTGGGATTCTATCTGCCCCCACCCGAATTCACCGTAACCTTAAGGAGGTCACCTGAACCCTCTGGGCTTCCGTGTCTTCACTGGCACAAAGACCCTTTTCTCGCCTATAAAATTATCGTGACGAACACACGGTATGAGGGGTGTAGAGGTGCACTGGAGATGATTTACAATCAGCATTCCTTAAGATGTTGTTTACAAAGGCAAAGTAACGCTGGGAACTTGCTGGAGGCAAAAATGGAGTTTTATCTGAAATGCTTTATTGATCCTCCAACCATTGCTGACCTCAGTAAATCCCTGGCCTGTACAGATGCGGCCAAAATGTTGAGGTAGTGAATACTTCCCCAAGTGCATCTCCCAGCTCGATAACTCTGTTAGGACTACTACAAATGCCCCTAGAGGGCCTGACATATCCAAACAGAAAAATGGTGGTGAGGAAAAATGGGTTGTGATGCAAAGTCTAAGTGAACTCCTCCTGCCTGGCACCCACCCACCACTCCCCCACCAGCTCCACCATCAAAACAAAAATGGCCACTCTATGTTTGTGCAAATGGGGAAAAGGCTTGGCTAAGCAAGAACAAGGGCTGTTTAAGGTGAAGCAGGGGCCATTTTACTCCTTTGGTTTTAGGAGGTTTTTGCAAGGACCAGCAGCCTGGATGATGAAGGTGCCATGCTGCAAGGTGAAAATGCCAGGGGAAGGCCACTACGTGGCTTCCATGGACACCGCCTTGCTGCAGAATCCCGCTCTCATTTCATCAAGGCCAGCCATCCACCCAGTGCCTTGGTTTGGCATGGCCTGACTGTTGGATAGCGAGAACACAGTTTGCATAGTGAGAACACTGCATATGTCCATGGCCAGAAGCAACTCTCAAACCTGTGGATTGCTAGGACCACAGAGGACCATCATGCAGCCCCAGCCCCACTGCCCACCTGGATTTTCCTTAAGCCAGAACACACAAGAGCTTTGCCTTGTAGCTGGATCCCAGATGGATCCCAGTAAGTCTCCATAAATCAGAAGGGGAAATTATTCTGAAGCAAAAAGTCTTTTCCACACAACAGAACTCAGGCAGATGGCAATTATTTATTCCAATTAGCCATAAGAATAGATAAGCTTTGTGAGCATGTTCTATGAGCCAGACACTGTTCTATGTGCTTTATGTGGATTGATCTCATTTATCCGTTATTACAACCCTATGAGATAATGAGATCATGAGTTTCAGCATACCCAGTTCATAGATAAAGAAACTGAGGCGAGAAAGGTTAATTTTCCCAACATTATACAGTTAAAAAGTAATTATATTAATTAGGCAATGCTAGCTGCTATAATAAACAAACCCTGAAATCTCACAGGTTTGATGTGATAGAAATTTTATCTCACTCATGGAAAGTTTTGTTGGTAAGAAAATCAGGTGCTCAGTCCTACCCAGTCACTCAGTACCCCATTGACAGGTGTATCCTGCCATCCTCACCGTGTGATGTCCAGTGTTGCTCTGGGCACCTACTTTTAGCCAGCATATGGGGATGGGGAGACACGGAGAGTCACAAGGGAGGTGCTTACGAGCCACACCCAGAGGGGCATATTACTTCCATGCACATTTCCAGGGGCCCACACTCAGTCACATAGACTTGCCTGGATACAAGTAAAGGCTGAGAAATGTTCACCCAGGCTCAATGGCCACTTCTGGTCACCATTCGACACTATGAAAGGGAAACACAAAGCTCAGACGGTCAGCAAGCCCCTTCTGGCATGGTTTGCACCTGGGATCTAAACCCAAGCAGCCTGGCTCCAGAATCTGTCCTCTTTATCATTGCACTATCTGATCTGGGCTCAAAGGCTGCTGTTGAGGTGGTCAATGGGCTCAGGTGGAGCTGGAAATCGAGACAGGGCTGATATTGGGAGGGAGGTGGCAGTCATCTCTCCAGTGCCCAGAACTAAACAGCCTTTCTCAATCTCCTTCACGCAACTGCCATTGGATCTGAAATCCTACCATGAGCATGACTTTCTTGGTCATGAGCCAAAAAAATTTAGGAATCCCTACAAAGTGGCAGCTACCTCTGGGAAGGGCCAAACTCCAAACCTTCTTTATTTTGCAACTTCCCTGAATGAGCTTATCAGATGCTTTTCCAAGGGAGGGCCCTAGGTGAGTTTAGTGTCCAGTGGAATTGGAGAGTCTGGAAGACAGAGTTGTGAAGGTACTATGGGTAGGACAAGTGGGGGTATTCAAAATCTATGAATAAGCTTCGTGTGCCTGCAGCTGACGAGCAGCCCAGTGTATCTAAGCAGACAAGGTTTTGTGCTGGGGATGTGCTGGTTTTAAAATATTTTCCCAAACTCCTTGATACTCCTCCCTTCAAGAGGTGGAGGCCAATTCTCCTTCTCTTAAACATGGGTTGAACTTAGTGACTGCTTCTAATGAAAGGAAAAAAGCAGATGTGATGGTGTGTGACCTCAGAGACCAGGTCATAAAGGACACTGAGGCTTCTTCCCAGTTTTCTCTCACTCTCTGGGACTATTTGCTCTCAGGAAGTTAGATGCCATGTTGTGAGGATGCTCAAGCAGCCACAAAGAACCTATATGGTGAGGAACTTCCAAACACCATGTGAGGGAGCCATCTTAGAAACAAACCTCCCAACTCCTACTCAAACTTTCAGATGACTACTCCCTGCCAACATCCTGACTTCAACTGCATAAGAGACCCTCAAATAGAGCCACCCAACAAAGCTACTCCTGAATTCCTGGCCCACAGGAACTATAATATAATCAATCATTGTTTCTTGAAGCCACTACATTTTGGGGTGATTGGTTTTGCAGCTATAGATAACCAGTATGGTTTGGTAGAAGAAAGGAAGCCAGTAGAAACAACACATTCCCACCCATAAGGAGCCTTGAATGCCAAAAAGATAGGTTTGGTCTTTTTTTTATGTTTATTTATTTGTTTTGAGAGAGAGAAAAAGAGGGTGTGCACAAGTGGGGGGGGGCAGAGAAAGAGAGAGTCTCAAGCAGGCTCCACATCCCCAACGTAGAGCCTGATGTGGGGCTTAGTCCCACAAACCATGACATCATGGCCTGAGCTGAAATCCAGAGTTGGTTGCTCAACAAACTGAGCCACTCAGGCACCCCTAGTCTTAGTGTATTATGAGGAAGCAAGCAATGTTTCAACATGTGACATGAAATAGAGAAAGAACCAGGAAAGCATTCCTTTGGCCACAGACTAGAGGAAAACTCATGCTCCCAAAGTCTCATGCTGGGGATTTGGCTTTCTCTAGCCCAATGGTTCTCAACTAGAGATGACTTTGTCCCTCAAGGGACATTGAGCAATGTCTTGAGATTTGTTTTATTGCTGTAGCTATGGGGATGCACTTATTAGTATCTAGTAGGGAGAAGCCAAGGATGCTGCTAAGTATCCTACAATGCACAGGTCAACCCCGCAACAAAGAACTGTTTAGTCCAAATGTCAATGGTGCCAAGATTGAGAAAGCCTGCTCTAGCCCTTGCCTTGAAACCACTATCTCCTTTATTTTTTTTTAATTTTTTTAACGTTTATTTATTTTTGTGACAGAGAGACAGAGCATGAATGGGGGAGGGTCAGAGAGAGGGAGACACAGAATCTGAAACAGGCTCCAGGCTCTGAGCTGTCAGCACAGAGCCCGATGTGGGGCTCGAACTCACGGACCGCAAGATCATGACCTGAGCCGAAGTCGGCAGCTTAACCGACTGAGCCACCCAGGCGCCCCCACTATCTCCTTTAAAGCATCTGCATCTCTGGACCCCTCCAGGGTTAGAATCACCATTTAGACTCTCACTGAAATGCTTCCCAATTTTAAAGACTCAGAAGATGAAAATAAACCTTTGTCAATTAGAAACACATAGGCCAGATTCCTGGAGGTCAAGACATAGCTGTGGGCTTAGGACTAACCTCTTCCACAGAACCTCAAAGCCAAGAAGTCAAAATAGAATAGATTATACTGTGCTAAAAAAAACTAACTCTGAAATCTCAGTGTCTTGACACACACACACAAAAGGGATTTGTTTCTCATTCACATAATACTCTGCTGAAATCATAGGAGTCTCCCCTCCATGCAGTGACTCAACTCCCAAGGTCACACCCATCTCTGGTTATTCTATCTGCTTGCATTGGTCTTCTGCAATGGCAGGTGGTGGAAAGAAAAACAAGGGAAGATCACACATGGGAGACTCTATGCCTGTCCTGAAAATGCCTACATTCCATTGACCAGAACAAGTCACAAGGTTCCATCTAGCTACAAGAGAGGCTGGGAAATGTAGCCCAACCGTGAGCCTGTGAAGATAAGAAAAGTGGACGTTGGTCAGCACTAGCACCGTCTCTACTCTGATACAGTCCCTTCCAGTCTTCACCACCAAGCCCCACATGGGACACAGGCTTGGCCCACACCCACTGGTACAATCCCAAGACAATCCATCATTAAAGCATGGAGCATTACCTAAAGTCACTGGCATATCATCATGAAGGAGATGAAAGGTGGCACAGGACTCTGATCTTTGCCTCCACAGTCAGCTATCCAAGGGCCCTCATTACTCCTGATTCAGGAAAATAATGGGTGACCTGCTCCCCCTTTACCTCCAACCACAGACCTAAATCAAATTAGCTCTGGTTACTGGAAGAGCCTTCTTATTAGCCAGACTTGATTACAATTTTGTAACTAGGTTCTCAATTCCACATGAAAGATTTTTTAACTTCATATTTTTTTTCCAAAATGAGAAGCAAATCTGAAAGTTACTTCATAATTCAGCCTTCTTGAGTCCTTTATACCCTTAGCACTAGAACATTGTACAGTGCTTTACAACCCAGCTTGAGTGAAGGGATCATCTGAGCTCATGAAAAAGCTGAAAGCTTAGTCATTTGATAAAAAGGAGAGGCTCTAAAGGTGGGGGTTAAATTAAAAAATGGAAATCCAACTGCACACCATTTACATACATTCTTGTGAACATATATTTCATTAAAGATATTTTAAAAAGCCAATCCTGTATTCCCAATTTAACAAGGTCAAGTGAATAGAGCATTCTTGGGATAAAAATGAAGGTAACTCCATTTGACATGTGGTGTCCCAAGTGGAATCAACCTACCCCAGCCCTTTTCTTCTTAGCCTCTGCTCAGGAACTTCAAGACCATTTATTTTTCTCTTTTCCTCACAGGCCTGAGAAGCCACCCTCCTTGCTAGCTGTCACCCATGTGGGTGTGCCCTGTAATCCTAGAGAGCATGTTGAAATGCCATTGGAATACAAGATGCTACAGGTAATAAAGTTTATCAGAATGGTTTGTCATTATTTTTGTATCATTATACAATTACTGCAGCTTTGGAAGGTAATAAATCACTGCACAGGTGACAAATTGAGAAACTAAGAAGGACAGTTATTCTCACAGATAAAGCAACTGCTGTCACTAATGAGATGTGGTGACTTGGTGCTCAACCTTTTAAAAAACTTCCTGTGGTCCTGTGAGGTGTCAGTGAGAAAGCCATCCACATCCGAAAGCACTACCAGGTCCACTGCCAAGACTGTGAAGGAGCTTGAAATTCCAATGGCTCTACAAGTTAGTGTCCCAATTCATTCCTTGATGGCCCACAGGAAGCATGGTAACACCAACAACCAAGCTCCAGTAAGTCTAAACTTTGTGGGCTCATCTTGAAGTGCCCAAACAGCCCAGTTTTCATTCATCCTGACTCAGCAATGTCTCCAAAGAAGCTTGTGTCATTCTGTGTACATCTTGCATACATATACACACATGTGTGTTCTAAGGAGTCTAAGTACTAACTTGTCTCTGCATTATTCCTAATACGTTAAGTTTTGTTTTGTTTTTCAACACTTAGGAAGCTCAAAAAATAGCAGAGGGGCACCTGGGTGGCTCAGTCAATTAAGTGTAGGACTTCAGCTCCAGTCATGATCTCACAGTTCTTGAGTTCAAGCCCCATGTCAGGCTCTGTGTTGACAGCTCAGAGCCTGGAGCCTGCTTCGGATTCTGTGTCTCCCTCTCTCTCTGCCCCCCCACCCCGTTCGTATTCTGTCTCTCTTGCGCACTCAAAAATAAATAAACATTAAAAAAAATAGCAGAGCATATTTTCTGCATACTATAAAAATTAGCTCTCTAGGCTAAAATCAAGCAGGAGATGTCTGAGTCCAAGAAACAATGATGAAGAATAGGAGGGCTATGGGAAAAGAGAACTAGTTCAGCACCACTCTGATGTTGATGTCTGTATTGGTCCAGGTGCTACAGACTCTCTCCAAATTTATCAGCAGGCTCCTAGAGTACAGGAAACTGCTAAAAGCTGGAAAGAACCTCTTGTATAAAGTTCCAGTGAAGCCATATATTTGGGACCAAACTGCATCACTAAATAAGAGAGCATGGTTTTTTCTTATTTTTTTAATGTTTATTGATTTTTGAGAGAGTGTGTGAGCAGGGGAGGGATAGAGAGAGACAGGGAGACACAGAAGCCAAAGCAGGCTCCAGGGTCAGAGCTGTCAGCACAGAGTCCAACTCAGGGCTCGAACCTACGAACTGCAAGATCAGAACTGAAGTCGGACATTAACCAATTGAGCCACCCAGGTGCTCCACATGTTGGGTTTTGATGAGCAGGTCAGGTAACTTGTGCCTGGAAATGAGAAATTCCGGGTCAGGGAATTATACTCCAGAGAAGTGGATCTCAAAATGTGGCTCCCAGACCGAGAGCATCAGTATCACTTCAGAACTTATTAGAAATCCAAATTCTTGGGTTCTACCTCAGATCTAATAAATTAGAAACTCTAAACTACTAATCAGAGACTACTAAATCAAAAAGGATCCCCACACTCATGCACTTCTCTGAAGCACTGGATCAGTCTATTACTATGAATTGTCCTTTTGTTCAAGACTGCCACATATGGATGTGCAAGTTGGGTACTGCACAAATTCTCTCCAACCAAAGGATAATTAAGAGGCTAAAATACAGGCCATCCTTGCTCCTAAACCATTAGTTTAATATGCTACATGTACCCCTGAAAGCATGTGGTTTTTTCCCTAATAAATGCAAAGACATCATATAGGTTGTCAACTCATGGCATCTTCATCCCTTTATTCAAATAAATCTCAACCTTCAGGATGAAAGGAAGTGAGCAGCAGGTAGAAATCAGAATCTTACCCTTCCAGGTGGATGGATGAGCAGCTTAACCAAAACTGGTGACTCCATTCCCTATAGTGACTTGAAATCACTAAAGTCGGGTTCTCATGGCCGATCTCAACTACAACTAAAATGAATTGAAGACAAAACTCTGATGCTCATGGCCTGCATGTCATTTTCTAACATGCACCCGTCCTACAATTGGGGTTCTCCAAGTATTGGAGGAATTTGGGGACCTGTCCAATCCAGCTAAATCCAATACCAGGAAACCACCCCATATGACAATGGGCTCATGCGGGGTACACATAAAGAGGTCCTTCCTCACATGGGGAAAGGAAACAGGATATATTTTATAAGCCACAGTGACTTTCAATATAAACATCAATCCTTTCATCCACAAAACTTCCCAGGGTCCTGGCATCTCCCAGGACAGGCAGAGTCTCCTCTCCAAACTAAACAAGGTAAGTAAGTGCCCTGGAAAGCATTCTGTTCTTCTTCTGTCATCAGTATTTCCAGGAAAAAAAAAAGTCACTGGGATGTGGCCCAGTTGGAGCCTGCGTACCCCTATGACTCCATAACATCACTGAGAAAACCCCATCAGATTAGGGGATTGGAGTGGGGAATTACTTCATTCCCATTGTTCACCACACGCATAAGAATTAACATTTGGTATGTTACATGCTGGGTAATCAATTCCAATCCCCTGGAGATTTCCGGGGTCTGCTAAGCACATTTATTCTCCTGTTTCTAATCTATTCCTTTGATTTGCACAACTTGAACATACTGTCATCATTTTAAAGGAGGGAAGAGAAGAGGAAATGAGAAAGCAAGGGCAGAAGGGCAGAAGACAGGGAGGGAGAAGGAGCTTGATCCTGTCATTCTCTAGCCAGAAATTCCCCTTTGTCTATGGGACACAATGCCTATGTCCCCTATTCAAGACCTTAACAGCCTAGCCCTTGAACTTGCCTGTACACACACATCTGTGCTGAGTTTTCAAGGTTAAGTGTAATGACAGTGATAATATAACAATATCATCGTTATCATCAGAGCTGGCCTGGTCTACACTAAACAGGAATGTGCCTGACACTCAGCTTGAAGACTCACAATAATCATCTGAAATAAGTTACTATTATTATTATCACTATTTCATTATCTAATAAGTGGGAAATCCGGGACTGGGTCCAAGCAATCTGACCCCACATCCCCATGTTCCTAATCGCTATATTAAATGTTAAACTTTTCCTGCCATGTGACTCCTGGGCCCTTCCGGGCCCTGGGCTCTTTGCACACCTCACAATAAGGGACTAAATGCAGCTGCAATTCAGGAATGAAATTCTCTCCCCGAGCCATGACTATTTTCCCCCTTCCTTGGCCTCGGCTCTGAGAAGATCTCATATGTACAGAAACTGGATGTAAAGTAATCAAGAGATATGGACAATCTCTTGTCCCAAGAACCTCCTGAATCCTGGCACCTAACACAAGATTTTACAAACTAATTGCTCAGTAAATATTTGGTGAATGAACATGCTTTCACATTCATGTTCAGTAAATTTTTGCACAATTATATGGCAGACAACATGCTACATGATTTCTTGAATGTTACCTCATCTAAGCCTCGCAGGAGCTCAGGAAAGTATTTGTAGCCCTGTTTTCAGATGAGAGCCCTGGAGCTTCTGTCTTGCCTGGAGGGTATGACAATCTGCAGGTTCATATATGGGAGGAAACAAAGGGTCTGTGGAAAGCAGAAGCTACTTAGGGAAGCCAGAGTCTCAGTTAGTTAAAGCAAATCCGACTACTTTCTACCCCCACCCAGCTCATATCTATCCCCCATTGCCAAAGTTTTTACCTCACTGTTGAATTCTGTTCCTTAAATGGAAATAGCTTACATAGAAATACCTCCAGGAACTTTATGAGATGTTCTGGTAATACAGCTGCATAACAAATCCCCCTAAACTTAAAGGGTTAAAATAGCCATTTTATTTTACTGACAATTTTGTGGGTCACGAGTGTGGGAAGGGCTTGTCTGAAGGGTTCTTACTTGTGACCTCTCAGTATGTTCAAGTTTGGGGTTGTAGAGAGATGTCAGCTGGGGCTGCAACACATAAATGCTTGACTGGATATCCATGATGGCGCACTCATAGGGGAGCAGCTGATGCTGGCTGTTGGCTGGAAGCTCACCATGGATGCAGACTGGAACCCCTTTATGTGGTCTTTCCAGCATGGTGGCCTCTGGATGGTCAGACTTACATGGGCACCTAGCTTTCCCCTGAGAGAAGACCTTGAGAGAACCAGGCAGAAGCTTCATGGCCCTTTTGATCTATCGTTGGAAATCACCAGATTCACTTCTCCCATATTCTTTTAGTTAACCAGCCACATGCCCACCCAGATCTAAGAGAAGACCATCTCTCTAGGAAGGAGTATCAAAAAATTTGCAGCCATCTTTTTTAAATGCCACACAAGGCTATTGACATTCACCCCAGGAAAAATTTAAGTCAGCTTGATTCCTTTGTGGAAAAGTCAGTATCCAAGAATGACCGCCATTGACTCCTTCCCCTGCTGTTACACACATGTCACATCACTCATCAAAGGTGGTCCTCTTCCCCTTCCCCTTCAATATGGGCTGGATTTATCAATACAGCATGTGGTAAAGTGGCTCTACAGTAATTGGTCTAGTCTTTCAAAGAGCCAGCAGCTTCCACTTCCTCCAGGGGAAGTTGAATACCATGTAGGAAATCAAACTACTCTGAGGCCGCCATGCTGTGAAGAAGCCTAAACTAGGCTCATGAAAAAGCCACATGGAAGAAAACCAGAGAACCCAACGGGCAGCCAGAAGCAGAACCCCAAACATATGATCCAGGTGGGCTGCCCCAGGCAGCCCCTGGCCATGTGAGCCTTTCTAGTCAAAATCAGACATCATGGATCACACACACACCTGTCATCTATCCCCATATGCTCTCTCCAAATAAATGACCCACAGAAGCATGAGCAAATGAAATTACTGTTTTAAGACAGTTCATTGAACTTCGATAGATAATTTCCTTAACCACTTCCCAAGACAAGCCACAAGGTAGTGTTGAAGGGGGAGAACAGGAAGGCACTGTGTCCAAGGGCTGACTTGGGATGTGGAGTTGTCCCATTGGACGAGGCAGGGCCTTGGTGAAGGTGCAGAAGGGAACATGGGGGGAAGCCAAGGACATATCTACCCTGTTACAAAGTTTTACCCCCAAAAATAAAAGAAATAGGATTCTCTTCCTTCTTTAACTTCTCCACCATCTCCATTGGCCTACCTCCCAGGACACAGGGAGGTCAGATTATTATGTATTAAACTGAATTTTTAATCTATTTTATTTTTACTTATGAAATATTTCAAACATACTGGGGGGGGGGAAGGAAAATAATTTAACAAACGCCCTTGTACTTACCACCCAGAATTTAAATAGACTTTTGAGGAGCAGTCGAGAATCATAATCAGTTTTCACAGAATTGCTATTTACAGAAAAATATGTTTTATACTCTTTAAAAAAAAACTGACTTGGGGATGAATTCTTGGGATACCCCTGGCAATCAGCAGTGGAGTTGAACATCTGCCTCCCAAGGCCGTCAAGGTCTGGAAGGCTCCAAAACAAAGCCAGTGACTTCTGTCTTCCAAATCCACATACCCTCCCCCAGCCACCCCCTATCCCCCACCACACAGGTGTCCAGAGCAATTAAATAGACAAAGGTCCCCTTAGGTCCAGGTATTCATCCTTCTGGTTCCCTCCCCATGGAGTCACCACAGGCTGTCCCAACCAAAGTTTGATTTTCTGTTCAACACAGCCCACACAGCCCTCTCTTTCCTGGGTTCCAGACGCTGCTCTCTAAACTTCCTGTTTGGGGCCTGGAAGAATTAAGGAGCCCTGCCATTCCCGCCCTGGAAATCTGTATCATCCCCTGGGAATCTGCATCATCCCCTATGGGCTCCCTTCATCCTGCTTACACCTTTGCACAGAGTCTACTAAAGTCCCCTCACATTGCCTGATTTGAGTGTGCCATCCTATTCCCGCAGGGACTGCAACAAAACAGGAGGGAAGTGAACCACTCAGCACATCTCAAATCTTCCCATGTCTGTTCTCTTGGATAGGTGACCCAGCCAGCAGCCACCAACGTCCCAGGAAGAGTAGTCCTACCCCATGCCCAGTCAGGGAGATACAATCCTGATGCCTTTCTCCACCCCAGTGTCCTGCAGCCTCTGCCCTTGGCTGTCCCAGGCATATGTCATGAGTACCAGGCTGCCAGCAAGGATGCCTCCACACCCCTGTTCCCATCAAATGAAGTCACCCCAAATTCAGAACAGCTCTCCTATGCTTTATGCTCCTTCATAAAAGGATAGGACGTATTATAAGCAAAATAGGCTTGCTAAATATAGTCTATTCAGCCTGGGGAAGGCTAAATTATTCATAACCAGACCAGGATATACAATGCACGCTAAACACAAATCCATTTTTTATTTTGTTTTTTTTTTTCTGGGGCCTGTGTATTCAGCGCCCCTGCATTGATCTGTAACTGCCCCCCTGATGCCAGCATTTGCTCAGGATGAAGATCTCAGCATCGGGGCCAATTACCAAGCTGTGAATAGCCCCAGTCTCGCCCTCTGCAGGACAGCAGTGACCACAAGGTCATCGATTGTCCATCCTGCACATCGCAGTCCTGAAGGCATGTGCATCTCGTGAAAGGATCATCAGCTCCCCGCAGAGCCCCAAGGATAAACAAGCCCTAAAAAAGATATCATCGAAGCCGGGAAAGCTCCGTATCCATCGTACCATGAAAGTCAAGATGGGACAGTGTGTTGGTGACAATTAAAGCCACTGAGTCCACGACACGATCAATGCCTAGGAAACAGTGCACAAGTGCCCTCCAGAATGGAGGTCTCAGACTGGACTTGTGCATTTCAGATGATTTGCAATCCAAACTCTCTTCACCCAGAAGCTGTGGCTTAGATTTTTTTCTGCAGCATGAAACTCATTGTGGAAAATACAGATGTCTCTGAGAAATTCTTCTTTCTTACTGCTAGTGTTTTCCAAATAAGACAAAGTAGAACCACGAAATAAAACACAGACCTTAGCTATTCTCATCTTTCTGAGAGCTCAAGACTTAGGCAACTGACCATGACCTAGAGGTTTTGTGGGCACCAGATGTGCAGAATGCTCCATGAAAAAGTGGGGGTGGATATAGTGGAACAAGCTATAATGGAGGGATCCCTAGGCAATAATCTACCAAAGCATGGCATTTCTGTTCTAATAGATCAGAGAAATCTGTCACAAATAGATTATCACTACTAAAATGGATACAGATTTTATGAACAGCAGTTCGAAAGAGATTTTATCTGAGGACAGAATGCGACGCTCAGATTGAAATAAACAGCAAGGTTGGTAATGTGTATATTCCCAGGTACCCCACCATCACTTAAGGCCCTGGAGACCGGGGAGACTTCTCCTTCCTAGATGCAGTCACCAGTTGTATAGATTTAAAAGACAAGCCCGCTGCTGCTTGACTTATGTGAGTGATTTGAGCAGCAGCCCTTGGCCTTCTAGAACCTGAGGTCAGAGAGATGTCACCAGACAGATGAGCAGCAGTGAGCAGTGGCCACACTCAGTGCGCCTGGTCTCTCCTGACAACAAAGCTGTTACTAAGAGCTCCAGAGATGGGCCCAAACTTCAGGCTGTGAGTCATCCTGGAAATCGTTGCCTGTTTCCTTTCCAGTGTGAGAAGAGTGTGCTTTATCGATCAAAGGAAAGAGCCCGTGCTAGCAGAACTCCTGGAGCAGTCAACCCTCCTGGAAGCTCGTGAACATTGTGTTCCACTGCCTGCCTCACTGGACGAAGAGCTCCCTGGAAATTCAAACCGAAACAACAATCCCCATCCAGAGAGGAAAGGTGAGAGCCACGGGCACACGTGGCCAAGTGTGCCCAGGCCTGAGCCCCAGCTCCCCTGCTTGTCAGCGGGGGGCCTTGGCCAAGTCACCCAACCTTTCTGCAACTGGACAAGAACCAACACCCACCTGGTCACTTGTCTGGGAAGGTCATGGAAGAACAGATGAGACGGAATTCTGTAAACAGTAAAGCACACGCATCTGTAGGAGAAAACTATCACCGTCTCACTGGAAGCCACCACAGTCTTGAAACTAAGGGCCCGTGTGATATTAAACCAGTAGTTCTCATAGTGAAGGCCCCTCAGCTTTGTTAATCATGCAGGCCACTAAGACCCAGCCCCACTGAATCAGAAATCCTGGTTGAAGGTAGAGGAGGAAAGTGGAGAAATCAGCCATGCATATGATTCCAGTCCGGGGTAAGAACCACTGCCGGAAGGAATCTGCGACCCATCTGAAGCAGGTATGTCTCCATCACAAGATGCGTGCCACTGCCCGCTTGGCCCGCCAGCCCTCTTCAGCTGGGACGGAGGAGGAGGTGAGTGAGATCCAAGGAAGAGGAGGGCCCATCCCCATCCCAGCCTTGTGGGCAGTTCAAGCTAAATGGAGCAAGGACATCATCCATACACAATCGGCAAATGATCAAAGATCCCCGAACTGTGTGACCTACTTGCCCGCAGAGACTGGCAGTGCTATGGGGGGAGGAGGGGGAAGGGGAGGAGAGCAGTGAGTTTCCAGGGATACTAGTTGGCTGTGAAAAGGCAGAGATGAGGAAGAGCATTCCTTTTTTTTTCTTTTTTTTTAATTTTTTTAATGTTTATTTCTGAGACAGAGACAGAGCATGAGTGGGGGAGGGGCAGAGAGAGAGGGGGACACAGAATCCGAAGCAGGCTCCAGGCTCTGAGCTGTCAGCACAGAGCCCGATGCGGAGCTCGAACTCACAAACCGAGAGATCATGACCTGAGCCGAAGCCGGACACTCAACCAACTGAGCCACCCAGGCGCCCCGAGGAAGAGCATTCCTGTGGGAGTGGGGGATCCAGGGAGGAGGGGGCGGGGGAGGGTGCGGTGGAGAAGAACCAGCTCACTGGGTCCAGGTGATTCCCTTAAGGGCCCTTCTGAGCCTGAAACTGGTTTTCCTCATTGAGTTTAGGTGCAGATTCTCTTAAATTAGTAAACGGCACAGACCCTTCCAAGTTACACACTATGCTTAATCCTCAAGCCTCCCCTAAATCTATCTTTTCCCCCCTGCCAACCATATCAGGCCTATAAATAGAGAAGCTTCAGGGGAAGGAGTGGCTGAAATTGCATGGTTTATTAGGATGATTATATATTATTTATGTAATAATTACATACATGATTATATAGCATTATAATCATGCCTACATTCTAGCTTTATTAACCATAAAATATCATTTTTGCTTTTAAGGTTTTTATGATTTTTACAAAGATTTTAATTATTTGTAATTTTATTCGAATGCACCCTGAGGTTTTAGAATGAAGAATGCTGCTCTAAGAATCTAACAGATAAATAAATATTTGGAATCCACTATTATTTCAAGAGATTTAGCCTAATATTAAAAGGTTTGATGGTCCCAATGTGTGGTTGAGAATGATGCTATATGGCTTGAAACCATCATGAGTAAATCATTCATGTATTCATTCAGTCCGTCAGCAAAAGTGTAGCGAGTGCTGACCGTGTGTCAGGCACTTTGCACGAAGCATCTTGGGATGTGCTTTCCCTGCACCTATGACAGGCTGAGAGGGGCTCTGGAAAAGGCCTCCAGACAAGACATGACTCTGTCACCAGGTTTCAGCAGATTGTATTATTTTGCCACATTCTAAAACAAGGGTGTTGGTCAGGGTAGACTGTGAGGCCTTGCCTGCTTGATGAGCACTATATTGGTAACAGGTTTTCTAATGTAGGTCACCAAACACAAAATAGAAAAAAAAAAAAATCCAGTTGAGGGATTTGCCACCCCTGACCCCAGACTGCTCAAGGGCTGGAGGGCAGCTCAGCAGTTCTGAAATGCAAAGCCAGTGACCTCATGCCAGGGACCATCAGTGAGGTTCTCACTGTCTCCTCTGGGCATTGTTTTGCCTCCTACCCCCTACCATTTCATGCCCACAGCTCTGGTGGAGCACCCACGAGCTGGGCTGAGCTATCATCAGAACATTGGAAAAACAGAAGCACCAAAATATATGTTTGAACAAATTTGATATCTGAAATACTTCAAAAGCCATCTGACTAATCATCACTGGGGAAATAAGAATTTTGTGGGGCCCTCTTATCCTTGTTTTATGGTTTAGTGTTTATTCTAATGGCATTCCAATACCAATGGTTCTTTTATCTATTTAGTGTTTGATCCTCTATAAGCAAGAGAAAAGAACACAGTAACCTAACCTACACTAAGATGTTTGTGACTCACTCTAGCTTAGACCTTTGGGTGTCTATGGGGAATTCAACTCAATTCTGACACTATCTACCCAGAAATAACATCCGATCTCACAGGAGAAGACTTCTGCTCTTGCAAAACTTCCCCCCGCCATCCCTACTTCAAATGCCAATGACAAGCTCCAGTTGTTACCTGTGCTTCTGACCAACTAGCTATAAATCAGACATTCCCAAGACCCCCTCCTTGAGTTTGATTAGTTTGCTAGAGCAGATTACAGAACTCAGAAACATTTTACTTACAAGATTACCAATTTATCATAAAAGGATATAACTCAGTAATAGCCAGATGGAAGAGATGCATAGGGCAAGCAAGATAGGGGGAAAGGGCATGGAGTTTCCATGCCCTCTCCAGGTGCACTATTCTCCCTGAATTTCCACATGTTCGCCAACCCAGAAGCTCCCCAAACCTTGTCCTCTTGGGTTTTTATGGAGAGTTCATTACATAGGCATGATCGATTAACCCACTGGCAATTGATTCAACCTTCAGGTCTTCTTTCCTCCTGGAGGTCAGGGGATGGGGATTGAAAGTTCCAACCTTTGAATCATGTGGTTGGCTCTATTGGTATCCAGCCCCAATCCTTAGGGGTTTTCCAAAAATCACCTCGCTAACATGACAGAAGACACATTTATCACTCCCAATACTTTGGAATTGTTTGAAGTGCTGTGACCCTCTAACTGTTGATAAAGACTAAATATACATTTCTTATAAATGGCAATACCACAGGCTTAATATCCAAAATATGTAAGGAACTCATGCAACTCAAAAGCTCACATATATATGCCAATTAAAAATGGGCAAAGGATCTGAATAGATATTTCTCAAAAGAAGACATACAAAAGGAAAATAGATTTATGAAGAGATGCTCAACATCACTAATTATCAGGGAATATGCAAATCAAAACCATATTAAGAAATCACCTCATACCTATTAGAATGGCTATTATCAAAAAGACAAAAGACAGCAAATATTGGCAAGGATGTGGAGAAAAGAAGCCCTTGTGCACCGTTGGCGGGAATGTAAATTGGTGCAGTCATTATGGAAAATAATATGGAGGCTCCTCAGAAAACTAAAAATAGAACTAGCATAAGATCCAGCAATTCTGCTTCTGGGTATATATCCAAAGTAAATGAAATCAGTATCTCAAACAGATATCTGCACCCCCATGTTCATTGCAGCATTATTCACAATACCCAAGATACAGAACAGTGTAAGTGTCCGTTGACAGATGAATGGATAAAAGAGATTGTAACCATACTATGTATATACCATACTATGTATACATATATACATATGTAGGGAGACAGAAGGTACCGTACTATAGTATAGTTATATACATATATGTACATACCCACATATATACACATATGCATGCACACACACAACAGGATATTTTTCAGGCTTAAAAAAAAAAAAAGAAATCTGTCATTTGCAACAACATGGAGAATCTGGAGAACACTTAGCATGTCATGCTAAATGAAATAAGCCAGACACGGAAAGACAAATGCTGCACACGGTCTCACATATGATGTCTAAAAAAGTAGAATTCATAGACACAGACTGTGGAATGGTGGTAGAGGTGAGGGTGGGGGTCAAAGGTAGAAAGGTACAGAGTTTCAGTTATATAGGATGGATAAGCTCCAGAGAGCTAATGTACAGCATGCTGACTCTAGTTAATCACTTGGTAAGAAAGTAAATCTCAAGTGTTCTCACAACACACATGCACCCACGCACACACACATACACACACACACATAAAGGTAACTATGTGACAGATATGTTAACTACTTTGAATACAGTAATTATTTCACAATGTATATGTATATCAAAACATGTTGTACACCTTAAATATATACAAGAAAGAAAGCAAAACTTCAAGTAGATAACCATAAACATGAACTAGGTGAAAAAGGAGAAAACACAGGCTGCCTGAAACAATATCAAGTCTATCCAGAATTACATGCCATGTAAATGTACAAATTATTCATTACTTTTTAATGGTTATGTGATATATTCCACAGAACAGGTGATACATGTTTTAACGTTCCTTTATTGACACTTTAACCATTTTTAATTCTGTTTATAAGAAGAATGATACGTATGTGTATCGTTAGTATAAATACACCAAGAATTGTATATGAGTATAACGAACAAGTTTATAGAGTGAACAATGTAATAATAAAATACTTAATTCAAACATACAGGTGAATTAAATGTATATGGTATTTATAGATATATAGAGATATAAACATCCCTGAGAAATTGCATTTGGTAAGACCAAGAAGTCTAAAATGAGTTTTCTGGCACAGACTAGCACGGAACACAGAGCATATGGACACAGATGTGCTCGTTAGATGGAAATAAAACCACAGCAGTAAAAGACAAAGAACAAGGTGGAACCCTGAGGGAGAACTTTCCCCTAGTCAGGTGTTCCTAAAAGATGTATTGATTCCACCCCAAAAAGGAATTGAAAGTTATACCGGACCGAAAATTGCATAGTGACTAGAGTTACTTATATGTACTCAGGCTTAGGATAGCTCATTGATAAACTCTACCTAGTTCTTAGTTAATAGCATGAGCGTCCTCAGCCATGTTGTGGTCCTGATCCAGCTTGAGTTGAAGAACTGGTTTGGGAATTTTTATGGATAAATGATCTAAATCAGGAAACCCAACCAGCAACTGGAGTCACAATAACAAAGCCCCAAGTAGGCAGATCTGGTCAACTTAGTTCTCTCCCAGAAGAGGGTCTGAAGAAGGCCCAATCCTGACCAAAATGTCTGGGTTCTTATTATACTGGTCCCAGATCTGAAAAGGGAATGGATATTCCAAGAGAAACCTTACCCCAGCTGTTTTCAGGGTAAGTTAACAAAGGACATTTACTCCCAGGAGATCAGTGGAATGTCTTCAGGTCCCTGGCCCCATGGTTTCTCAGATTTTATGCCCTACCAGGCCTTCCCACCTCCCTGCACCCTCACTGGTCTTAGAGGACTTAGACCAGTCCTGCCCAACAGAAAAAGAATGCAGACCACATATAATTTTAGCTCTTCTAGCAGTCACACTTTAAAAAGTAAAACAGGCAAAACTAATTTTAATAGTATGTTTTGTTTAACTCCAAATATTCAAGCTATTATCATTGCAACATGTAATCACCACAAAAACCTATTAATAAATGAGACAATTCCCATTCTTTCTTCTGTGCTAAGTCTTTCAATCTCGTGTGTATACTTTACACATATAGCATGCTTCAATTTGGACTAGCCCCATATCATACGGGCAACCATCATATGTGGCTCCCAGCCTCCCTTTTGAACAGCCTGAATGATCTCCTTTAAAGTTCTCCAGGGAGAACTCAGTCGGTTAAGCGTCTGGCTTCTGCTCAGGTCAGGATCTCACAGTTCATGGCTTCAAGCCCCGCGTCAGGCTCTGTACGGACAGCTCAGAGCCTGAAGCCTGCTTCCGATTCCATGTTTCCCTCTCTCTGCCCCTTCCCTGCTCTCTCTCTCTCTCTCAAAAATAAACATTAAAAAAAAATGTTTTAAAGTTCTCCATACCCAGCTGGGACGTCCTAGATGAGAACCGAGGCGAAGGCCAGCGTGCCTCACCGGTGAGTCCGGAATGGCCAGAGGAAGCCGGCCCCTGTGCTTGCAGGAGCCCACTGGACAGTCGATTCCGACTCTGCCCGGGCCCAGTGAGTCAGACCTCACTTCTCACCTAGGACCTACTAGCTGAGCTGCCTTTCTGAGTCCCAATGAAACAGTTAAATTCATTTTTAAAATGATGGAGAGGATGTCTTATTTCTTCATGTGAATTAGGAAAGACTATTTTTAAAATCAAAGAACAATCTTTAGGGAGAGCAGCTTCCTCACCAATGACCTACGCATGCACTTTGCACTTACGAGCACTGGCCTCCGGAAGGAAAGCTCATCACATCTCAGGAAGGTGAGTGTCGAGCCCTCTTGCAGCCAACTAGCCATCCACAGGTCGTGGGAGAGCCGCCGGAGAGCAAGGAGATTAAAGCAGGTTCCTAGAGGGGTAAGTGGGAAAACGTGCTTGAGACATTTCTTTGAAAATCGAATCCGAAGTGGACAGGGAGCTCAGAACCTCCTGTACCCACAAGCAGTGACTAGATAATGCACGAAATGACTTAGTGGTCCTGGGATCTCCTCACAGGGCTCAGCAATGCCACCCTTGGCACCTCTGCCTGAAACATAAGGCAGGACAGCCCAGGAGGAGACAGTCATTGCCACACAGAGTAAAGAAAGCACCTAGATGCAGGTTCTAAATAAGGAAAGTCCAGGAAAGAAGACAGAAGGGCGGACAGTGATGGGCAGATGTCCCCTGGTGCCCTCTCAGTGCCAAGCCCAGTGCTCAGGGCTAGGCCTGCAAGAGAAGACATGGGGTTGAGGCAGCATGTCAGACACAATCCTCTCTTTGGGACTTTTTGGGCCAGTCAAGGCAGGCTGCTAGCCACCGTCCGCCTGACCTCACCACCCACCCCCATGAGGCCAGGAGCCTCTACTAAATGACACAGCCCTGACCTAGCGGAGGGCTGAGCAAACCCTAGGCTCACCAATCAATCCACTTAATCACATGGTCAACAGATGCATATTAAATACCAAAGTCCCCATCAGTTCCTTTAAAAGATCATTCACTCCCCCAAATAATTGTGTTTTAATTATTGTTTGGGATCCTAAATCTGTAACCCCTCTTTCCCCTTACCCCACTTTTCACTACCTGGGTTGCTAAGCATTTGGGTCATGAACAAAGCTATAGGCGCACAGGGGAACGAACTCCTGGAGAGCCGTTGGCCAAGATTTCTGAGCTGTGACACACAAGCTGGGTCTTAAACGTTGGGTGGGAGTTTGCCATGCAGAAAAATGAGAGAGGAACGTCCTAGGCAGAAGATGGCAATAGTTGTAGAGCAAGGGAGTTGAAAGAGGCATCAGAAGGAAGTAGTCCAATTGTAAAGACCTTGCATGCTGCCCTAGGCCAGCCCAGGGGACGGACCAACCCTGAGGGTCCCTGGCTTCTTCAGGCTTTTGGGGCACATGGCAGAGTTGGGATGCATTTTTGTCTCCTCCATAATTTCACATGCAAACATCCAATTCCACCTGACATTTCTTTTTCTAAATAGACACAAAAACAATCCCCAAATTTGACATGCCCAGAACTTCCTAATATCCCCAAGTCTGTAAGCTCTTACAAACAACAGAAGTGACTTCAACATTTCCCACCAACGCAGCTGTAGAACTTTTAATGTTTACAATCCTGTGTCACCCTGGGTCTGAGATGCTCTTCCAATTAAACCCTGGTTACACTTCTCTTTCCAAGTGCGAGAGAATCCAATTAAAGTTAATGAAAGCAATCAGTCTGCACGTCTCGGGGTGTTCTGCCCCATTTGCGAATACAGGTAATAATACCACTGACCTCATGGAGGGAAAGGAGGCACCATCGTTCTCTGCAAATGAGCCAGACCTGAGCCAACCAGGGAAACCTGGAATTAGAAGGTGGCCCTATTTGGCTTTCCCACAAAGCTCAGGATCTCATTAAGCATTAACTGTGGGAATCTGTCCTTTCAGAAGCTTCAGACTCACTTGGTGGCCATACAGCTGGAGTTTAGCAGTGCCTCCCATAAGCTCACAACACTGGGACACCCCACACTTACTGTTAAGAAGCCATTCACTGCATTACTCTTGATTGTCTATCCATGAGGCAGCTCTTGATCCCAAAGAATGATACCATTAGAGCACCAAAAGCCCCTGAGGTTGAATTTGGCAAATTCTCCGAGTTCACCTGACATTCTCCAGCCCTTGGTGCTAACTCCGAGAATACCAGACGGACCTCCTGGGTCTCAGCTCAGAGGGTCAGCATAGGACCCTTCAGAAAGCATCAATGTGGCCCAACTCCCCATGCCAGGGAAGCAATGGGGACACGCTTTCAGACATGGTTGCCATGAGCATTATTTGTCACCATTCATCCACAAGGGGGCCAGTCCTCCCCCTGCCACTCTTTCTGCCCAATTCAATTGAAAAACCACACACCCATCTCCCAGAGAGAGTGAGCTGTTCCTCACTGTTCTGTATTTATTTTGAAGAGTGACTCACTGGACAGTCATCTCTTGGCAGAATCATGCAATTTTGACCTCAAAGTGATTGTCCCATGGTTTTTGTTTCCTCAGATCACTGCCCTGAGATGTGAGGCTCTGACCCTGGCCCCAGCTGACACCAGTAAATGAGCCCATCCCTATTCTCGGGGAGCTTCAGCTCTGGCTGGGGAAACAAAGCCAACACTTGTGAGCAGTTGGAAAACTGAACAAGGCAGTAAATAATTAAGTGCTACTCAATTACATAATTGATTAATTATAACTAATTGCTACTTAAATGAACTTCTCTAGCCCACATTGATCTTCCTCAGCTCTGACCTCATGGTCTGAACCACTCACTCTGGCACTTCCACATTGTCCAGAACATTCCTCCCATGCCCTCACGGATAAGTCTCTCCTCTCATGACTGGGAATGTCCCCAAGGCCAGGACCAGGTCTTTTCAAGCTAAGGACAGGCCTTGGTTTCTTCCTCCTCCTTCCCCCAGAGCAGAATCAGCCCATTGAAGCATAAGGCTCTTTGCTTAATGAACACTTGCTGATTAATATCAAAAATATAAACCAATGTTCACGAAACCCAGCTTCACATGCCTGTGAGTATAAGTGAGGGTCATCATCAGGGCACCTGGGTGGTGCAGTCAGTTAAGCGTCTGATTTCAGCTCAGGTCATGATCTCACTGTTCGTGGGTTGGAGCCCTGTGTCAAGCTCTGTGCTGACAGCTCAGAGCCTGGAGCCTGCTTCAGATTCTGTGTCATCCTCTCTCTCTGTCTCTCCCCAACTCCTGTTCTCTCTCTCTCTCTCTCAAAAATAAATAAACCAAAAAAAAATGGGGCGCCTGGGTGGCGCAGTCGGTTAAGCATCCGACTTCAGCCAGGTCACGATCTCGCGGTCCGTGAGTTCGAGCCCCGCGTCAGGCTCTGGGCTGATGGCTCGGAGCCTGGAGCCTGTTTCCGATTCTGTGTCTCCCTCTCTCTCTGCCCCTCCCCCGTTCATGCTCTGTCTCTCTCTGTCCCAAAAATAAATAAAAAACGTTGAAAAAAAAAATTTAAAAATAAATAAATAAATAAATAAATAAACCAAAAAAAAAAAAAAAAAAAACCCTAGGGTCATCATCAATTTTACCTCATTACCTTAGCCCCCTTAGCATGTCCTTAGATACGGCCCATGTGTTTTTCTACTGTTGTTCTTCTAGTCTGTCTTGTTAAGCCACCAAGATGGTGCCCCTATGTCATAATCATGAGTCAGGCCACACTGTCCTGCCAGGATACATCCTTCAGCCACCACTCTGACTACTTAGGCACATCCTTCCTTCCCTTATATGTTGTATGATGGATAACGTGAAGGAAGGGCAAGCCAGGGAGTTGCCCACCTACCTCTTTCTGCCTCTACTTCCTTCCAGCTCCAGGTCCCTCACTAGGCTCTGAGCAACTTGAGGATTCTTGACTCTTCACTGGGTTCCCATTGCAAGGGACTGTGGTGTCAGCTCCACCTGCCATAACAAAGTACCACAGCCTGGGGGGGCTCACACAACAGCAATTTATGTTCTCATAGTTCTGGAGGCTGAAAGTCTAAGATCAGGATGTCGGCAGAGTTGCTTTCTTCTGAGGCCTTCTTCCTTGGCTTGTAGTTGGCCATCTTGTTGCTGTATCTTCACGTTGGTTTTCCCTCTGTGTGTCTGTCCTAATCTCCTTTTCTTGTGAGGACACCAGTGGGGTGTCTGGGTGGCTCAGTCAGTTGAGCATGGGGCTCTTGATCTCAGCTCAAGTCATGATCTCATGGTTCATGGGTTTAAGCCCAGCAGTGGGCTCCATGCTGACAGCATGGACAGAGTCTGCTTGGAATCCGCTCTCTCCCTCTCTCTCTGCCCCCTCCCCCCCCCACTAGCTTGCTCTCTCTCTCAAAATAAATAAATAAACTTTAAGTGATATTGAATTAGGGCCCACCCCTATGAACTCATTTTACCTTAATTACCTCTTTAAAGATTTGATCTCCAAATACTCACTTAGCTCATACTCTGAGCTATTGGAGATTAACACTTCAACATATGAATGGGGGGGGGGTGGTGGTACACAATTCAGCCCATAACAACTGCTAATTGTTGAAGTGCTTAATAAATGCTGTGGGTTTGGGGCATCCGGGTGGCTCAGTCAGTTAAGCATCTGACTTCTGCTCAGGTCATGGTCTCCCCCCTCCCCACCCCCCATCTGTGAGTTTGAGCCCCACATCAGGCTCTGTGCTAACAGCTCAGAACCTGGAGCTTGCTTCGGATTCTGTGTCCCTCTCTCTCTCTCTGCCCCTCCCTGGCTTGTGCGCTCTCTCTCTCTCTCTCTCTCTCTCTCAATAATAAACACTAAAAACATTTTTTTTTAAATGTTGTGGCTTTGGTGGAATTGGGGGCGGAGTGGTGAATACAGAAGGACAGATGGCTAGACAGAAAAAGAAAGTGACTGCTAAACAGGTATTTGCTGGGGACAGATCTGGGAACAATGGGCTGGGAAAGCCTGGCCCCTTTCTCCTCCCAGACAGCCTCTCCTCCCTGGAAGCACCTGCTTGATAACTCCCCTGCTCCGTGCGCAGCCCCAGGACAGAGACACAGTGTTGGGAAAAGGCTGGAAGCAGTGAGGAGGGATGTGACCCCAAGGTGAACATGTGCCAGAGGGGGGCGGGTGTCCAGCTCTCTTTGGGGGACAGTGAAGACAGCACGGGCCCATGGTTTCCCATGTGTCACTCGGCAATTCTAACTTGACACTGAAATGAAGACTTTGTAAATAACTAACATCTAAAAGGGAGACAAAGCCCTGAAATCAGGGCCTTTTTCTCTTCGTGTTCAGCAGAATCCTTACTGCTGTAGCACAGGAGCTGTACTCCCAGCGGCGGGAGAGGCTGGTAATTACAGTGGGGCCGGAGAGCGCTCAGGGTCAGCAAAACAAAGAGGAGGAAATTGCCTGCACAGATTGGCTCAAATATCAGGTTCAACGAAGAAGAAAACACAATTTGTTCATTTGGAAGGTGACTCTGGTGACGTGAATGCCCTACACCTTGTTGGAATTCAGGGGGAAACAGGGCAGCAACCCAGGGGAGGAGAGGCAGTGTACTGCTTTTGGACCCAGAAATGATTCTGTGGGCCAGGCAAGTGGACCACAGAAGAGATCTCTTGCTGCATTTATGAGTTCAGAGTCCCTGCTCCACAAGTCAGCAGGTCTCTGAGGACTCAAAGCCTTTCTCTAGGGGCAGCATCCTTGGGCATGCTGGGCCTGACCTCCCACAGGCATGAACAAGGGACAGGACCCTTGGATGCAGAGCTGGGGGTGTTCCTAGGGAGGCTCCTTCTCATCAGCAAAGTGGGATGCAGGTGTTAGCTCACAGCTATGTCTGCATCTGTCAACCACCCCAGGACTCTCTTGCAAGTCTGCATTCCCTCCTCCATACAGTGGGACACTGTAAACTTGCAGGAACCCAAAACAGAGGAAACCAAGAGGGCCCTGAGCACTGTGGACTGCCATCACACTAGGTGGCTTCTGGGTCAGGACACCACCCAATTCGTTCACTCAAGACAGTTGAGGCTTACAAGACAGTCGAGACTGTGGTCCCAGCATAATCATGAACATCCAAAGTGTCCGTATTGGAGTACTAAGTGAAATAGATACCCTAATTCTCTGGGTACAACAGGTCACAGTCCCACCTCCCCATGCCACTTAGCCACAACACCTCTGAGAGGTCCAAGCTCTGCTTGGAAAAGGCACTCCAGATCATGGGCCTCGACATGGTGCAAGGGGCCCGGCCTCTAAGGAATTACAAACATAGGGCCAACTAGAAGATCAACGTGAGTGTGGGACATCACTCAGCCCCAATTTGTTGTTCAACCAATGGCTCACACTGACCACATTTTGCCATTGTCTCCATGGTCTGTGAGCCCACTGAACTCACCAGGCCCCCACCCCCAGGCAGGGCTGCTGAATTCCTTGAGAGGAGACCCTCCCCACTCACTCCTCATGCTCCCAAGCACCCTTGCAACAAAGCCCTATCCTCAAACGTAATCCAGACGTGCCCCTGCCTTTATATCCTATCTGGGCTAAGACTTAACAGATCCACCTCCAGATAGGAAATGAATAGCTATTTCCAAATTATAACTGGGGTTCCTGTCATCACTGGGGGCTGGCATGAGCAGAAAATAGGAAATGGTTTGTGGATGAAGGGACTAAAGTTGGAACTTAAGGAATAGCGAGGCCTTGATCTGTGAGAAGGGCAAACATGATAGCAGGGAGAGGGGAAAGTGGGGAACCTGGCCAGAGAGACCCCAGGGAATGGGATCTGAGGCCAGGCCCGACCGCATCCCTGAGGAACCCAGGCCACGGCAAGCTCGCTCATAAGCTCCCACAGATGATGCCAGCTGCACTATTCCATTTAATAACACTGCCCAGCATTTAATAGACTCTTAAACATAATGCTGCTATTGTGAACAATGCTTCGTTGTCACTAATTAAGTCCCTGAAAATTAAAATAAAAAGCAAAGACTGACCTGCTCACCATCATTCAGTGAAACAGAATGGCTTCATAATCTTTACAAAATAAAACACGGGACATGTTAAGTCACTTCCCAGGAGTTCACAACCAGCCTGGTCAACTAATGGGTTTGTGGGCTCGGCAGACCCAGGGAGGCCCGTGGAATACGCTCCCAGCATCCTTCACACATTGCGTGACTTCACGGTTTACATTGCTTCCTTTTGCACAGGAACTGTGTGTTTTGGCCTTTAAAATACTGATTTTTATTCTAAATCTAGTTGTGTTTGTGAAAGGGCGCTCAGCAGCATAAGAATGAAGTTTGCTAAAGACACTGTTTCTTTAGACCACCTGGAGAAAGCACTAAGAAGTGGGTAATACCTACCACTTTAGAAATAGAATGAAAACGTAAAGGATTTTTTTTAATCCTGGCAGCTATTTAAAAGATAAACAGTAAATACAAGTGGAATTATACCAACTAACCATATTACTAGCAGTCAATTGCTGTAGAATAAACATTCTTATTTCCAGGGCGTTCTAATATATTCAAAGACATGGAGAATGGCACCAGAAGAATTTATCACTGACATTTGCTAAATTAGATATTCCCGAGTTTGCCTATATGGATGACAACATTTTTAGCACTTCAAGGTCCTTGCAAGAAAAAGTCTCTATAAAAATTCAGGACGGTATTGTTATTATCAACACTTTAAAATTGACTGTGATTGTTACAGCAGTTTTAAAATCAAAGAGACCTAAAAAGAAGGGGAAAATTATATGTGTATTCTATACTTGAATTTTTATACATGAGATTTAAAACATAGTATCGTGATGTTTATTTCAGATAAATTCATTTTTACTAAAGACATTTCTTCCAGTGCCAAAGTCAATGCGAAGACCCACCAGCCACACAATATCCCTCAGCAACCTGCCAATTAACCAGGGCACCATGTTTGACAGTTTGGTTCTCAACCTGTTCAACCGTACATTCCATTTTGGCTGCTGTCCTAATTAATGACTAATCTATAAAACAGGGATAATAATACATACCTCATACAAGCCACATGCATAATTACAATGATTGAATCAGATCACATGTGGTATCAGGCATGGTAAGTGCTTCATAAATGTTTGAATTTTATGTTTCTCTTTATTTTTCCTTGACATTCTGTAAATGTTTATGTCTTTACTCTTCTGTTTCCAAAGCTTTTTAGAAATAAATAACAAAATTAAGATTTTTTTGTATGATAATGTCTCCTAGTGTGGACATTTTCCAAAAGCTACTGAAGTGGTTCAGAGGTCTGAACTACCACTTGGAGGCTACTGGCCTCCGGTGCCCACCCCACAACAACTCAGGACCAAACTCCCACTATCTCTGTGGCCCATCCCTGTGCCAGAGGACAATCAGTTAAAGTCTAGAAATGGACTGAATTGCAGTTTTTAAACTATTTTACTAGAAACGAATTTGTACTCCTGCATCATTTTTGTTTCTTTCTCTACTTTGGATTCTCAATATTCCACTGTAGGAACATTCTCGAAATTATGATGGATTCCCCAGCCCCCCCTCAGCAGCATATGTGGGCTTCCTGGTTATCTGTTCCCCAATCTTTCTCTCCCATTCCTCCCCTAATGACCCATCAGCTGGGCTTATCCCCTGCTAAGTCTGTTTACTAAAACTATGTAATATGTTTTTGAAATTACTGAAAACCTCCACAATTCACAAAAAAGTAAATTGCTTAGGGCAATAGTTGCAACTTGCATTTGTTTAAAATCTTCTATAGATGCTGCCATAGTTGGTTCTCAACTAATCATCTTTGAATAGAACTTAATCTGTTTTTGTTTTTGTTTTGTTTTTTCTAATGCAATGCTGCCAACAGATAGTAACAATACTGTGATCTGGGATCCAGGTAGTTTGTTGGTGCCTCGAATCAAGCTTACTTTCTGAAAGATGAGCCTTATGTAGACAATCTCAGCTCCAGCCACAGCTGTCCCTTCCATAGTGCCATATGCAAGCATGAGCCTGGGGCAGGGGGTATGTCACTCCAGCCAATGACATAATCCTCCAACGGTCAAAGATAGCTGTTAAGAAGGGCACACTGGGGTGCTTAGGTGGCTGAGTCAGAGAAGCATCCAACTCCAGCTCAGGTCATGATCTCATGGCTCCAGATGTTCAAGCCCCGTGTCAGGCTCTGTGCTGACAGCTCAGAGCCTGGAGGCTGCAGATTTTGTGTCTCCCTCTCTCTGCCCCTCCCCTGCTCATGCTCTGTCTCTCTCTCTCTCAAAAATAAATAAACATTAAAAAAAATATTTTAAAAAAAGAAGGGCACAGGGGCGCCTGGGTGGCGCAGTCGGTTGAGCGTCCGACTTCAGCCAGGTCACGATCTCGCGGTCCGTGAGTTCGAGCCCTGCATCAGGCTCTGGGCTGATGGCTCGGAGCCTGGAGCCTGTTTCCGATTCTGTGTCTCCCTCTCTCTCTGCCCCTCCCCCGTTCATGCTCTGTCTCTCTCTGTCCCAAAAATAAATAAAAAATGTTGAAAAAAAAAATTTAAAAAAAAAAAAAAAAGAAGGGCACACTGAAATTTGTAAACCTAAAATAAAGCTTAAAAACTAAACTTTTTTTTTGAGAGAGAGAGAGAGAGAGTGCACAAGAAGGAGAGAGGGGAAGAGGGAGAGAGAGAAAGAGACAGAGACAGAGACAGAGAGAGAAGAGAAAACCTTAAGCAGGCTCCACACTCAGCATGGAATCATGACCTTAGCTGATATCAAGAGTTGGAGGTTCAATTGACTGAGCCACTCAGGCACCCCGTTGTTCTTTTTTTTTAACCTTGCTGTTATTTGAAGTTTTATCCCCCAAATTTTTATTGTATTTATACTTCCCATATATATTTGTGTGTGTGTGTGTGTGTGTGTGTGTGTGTGTATACATATATACATACTAACTGATATTACCCAACACTTTATGGGTACATGGAATCAGCTTATATATCACTTTTTAATGTAACATTCAATATGAGGCACATGGGGCACCTGGGTGGCTCAGTCAGTTAAGCATCCGACTTCAGCTCGGGTCATGATCTCATGGTTTGTGAGTTTGAGCCCTGCATTGGGCTCTGTGCTGTCAGCCCAGAACCTGGAGCCTGCTTCAGATTCTGTGTCTCCTTCTCTCTCTACCCCTCCTCCACTTGTGCTCTGTCTCTCAAAAATAAATAAATGTAAAAAAATTAAAAAAAAAAACAAAACTATGAGGCACAAACCTGGCCTTATGAAACATGTCACACTGCAGCCGTATCTATCAAAGCCCCATTCAGCTACCATAGCAGGACACCTGGGAATCTGAATCATCAGTTAATGTTCTGGTCTGTGGGTAATTCCCAACCACAATTTACCTTTAACCAGTGCCATAATTTCTTCGACTTTCTTCAGCAGAGGACCCACAATGCATAAAAATAAAGTACTTCATCCTGGTTTTTCTCCTCTAGGGTATGTCTTTATGTGAGGAGACATTATATGCGCAGACCCATGAAAAGTGCCAGGATTAGATTTCTGTGATCGTTTTATGGGTTGAGGCCACATATGCATCCTGAGAGGCCAAACTTTCTCCCGGCAGAAACCTGGGCCCTGGCTGTGTTTATCACAGTGGGTTCTTGTCTTCGACCTCTTCCGTCTTTCATGCTGTGATACTGTCCCACCTGCCAACCGGGCAAGGAATAGGAAATATTCCGTATGCTGTGGGCACCAGCTCCAGAGTGTACCTTTGTAACTTTCATTTATAAACCAGACCTTCCAATAAAAAAGAAACCACAAATTTCAGAAACCTCACCACACGATCATCTCTCTGTAATTTTAACTCTAAGTTATGGCCATTATACTAAAATAACATGCAATTCACCATAATGAAAAATCAGAATAGGAGAACCAAATATCTCAATTAAGTTTTGTGCATCATACATTATGCCTTGAAGTGCATTTGGAGATCCCCCCAGTCAACCCTCTCATTTTACAAATGAGGACACTAAGGCATGAGACACCAGCCAAGAGTCTCACTCAGTAAGACCTTTACGCCTCAGTCCTGCTCTCCAGACACTTCATCACGAGGCCTTCCACCCCACCCTGATGCCAATCACCCCTCCCTGATGCCAATCACCCACTTAATCAAAGCTCTGATGTGCCAAAGTGATTTTTCAAACCTGAGTCTGCCTTCTGTTTTGCCCAACTAACTTCCCACCTCCCTTGATGAGCATACATATGTTAGAATTCTATGGCATTAAGAGTTTTATAAATGAATGGCTTTGTTAGATCCTTCCAAATAGATGCTGGCAAAATAACCATGTGTAACCCTCTATATTGTGCAGCCCTCTGCATTTTACAAAACACTTATCTCACTTGATCAAGTAAACAAATTTTTTTTTGTTTAAGGGAGAGAAGAATGGAAAAGACAGAAAGAGTTGAATAACAGCCGGTCCATCAGGAAAAAAAAAGAGAAAGAGAGAGATTCAAAACCTGTGGGTGGGACTCAATGAAAACAACACACACACACACACACACACACACACACAGGAACTGGGTAGCTGAAAAGCCTCCAGTCATTTCCCCATCATGGTCTCACTTTTGAGGAGCCCACGCCTGAGAATATGTCTGAAATAGAAATCACCTGAACTGTCCTCCAGGTACTGACCTCAGACCCATCAGAACCCCCCATGCTGGAGTTTGCAAATCAAGTTCCCGAGGACCCTGCAACACTCCTGGGGGTCTGGCCAGGCAGGGGTGTGTGTTTAGGTAAACAGTGGAGACTCTGATCACAAAAGCTGGAATCCAAGGAGAGGTCTGTTCTGGCCACAAGCCAGATACAGCCTCTTCTTTAAAAAAAAAAAAAAATTTAATGTTTATTTTTGAGAGAGAGAGAGAGAGAGAGAGAGAGAGAGAGAGAGGAAGCATGAACATGGGAGGGGCAGAGAGAGAGGGAGACACAGAATCCGAAGCAGGCTCCAGGCTCTGAGCTGTCAGCACACAGCCCGACATGAGGCTCAAACTCACAAACCACGAGATCATGACCTGAGACAAAGTCGGACATTTAACTGACTGAGCCACCCAGGCACCCCCAGATATAGCCTCTTCTGACACAAATGGATGGGTCCCTCGCTCAGAGCACATTAGAGTTCATGTATCCAAAGGTCAAGGTATCTTTTTGTCATTTATGAGGAAAATGTTTATAATGTCAGGGAAAATTGTGACACACAAACTCCCACTATCTAATCACATCAAATTTACATTTCTCCATAATCTCTGGTCTTCCTTATCCACATACACACACGTGTTTTATAGAAGAGTCTAAGTAAAATTATATATCCTTCTTTCTCATGGTATTATTAACTGATTTGTGTTTTTTCCAAATTTCTAGTTTCCGTGTCATAATGGTCTTGGTTTTTATCATCTTCATAATTTAAGGGGGGAAGAACTGAGATGATCCCTGGATTTATAAATAAAAGGAACATTAGGTGTAAAGCTAATAAGTTGGGTTCACCAGGGAAGAGCTAAGCCAGCCACAGAGGGAAGCCAGGATCTGAGAAGCTAGAGATGACCAGTATGACCAACGTAGCCTCAGGGAGCCAGGGCTATCAAACAACAGCTCAAAGATCCAGAATGTGTGTCTAGCAATACCTGAGAAAGAGGCCCAGCACTGGGGACAGAGACATTTGGTCACCCCTCCTTGATCTGGGAGTGGTTCATCAGACTCCACCAGGACCCTTGGCTCTAACTCTTTGGTCACCAAGCAGTTTGAGGTGACAACCCATCCTTCAGAAATTCTGTCCAGAGGTGGGACTGCCCTGGGTGATGAGCTGAAGAATGCTAGTCCTCACCTAGGAGTCCGCCATGGTAAATGCATGATCTGGTCCCCACTTACACACCAGGCTCACACCGGCATGGTTAGCATGTTCATCTCTGAAGGGATGGATCTGGCCACCTCTGTAAAGGCACATGGAACTGAACAGTAGTGACCACATCAAGCTGAGTGACATCAATAAGGCCCTGAGCAAGGGCGAGATGGCATCCCCCGAGGGCTTGGCCTTTTCTCTGTATATAATATATGACACTTCGAGGAGTCATGAAATCAGGATATGGCTACTGTTCTCTTGGACTGGTCAGCTTGCCTGTTCACACACAGCTTTATGCTCTTCTAAATATGACGGACATAAATACCCTTGTACCTTTTGTATTTAAGGGAGTATGAGGATAAATGAAGATTATATTCCCATATCTCAAGGGGGTTTTCCCCGCAAAGCTAAAAAATTTCAGAGTGGTGATTCACAGTGTCAGAAGAATCCAGAAGGGAAAACAGTTTTCGTTTTTGTCTCAGGGACTCAAACTCTGACACACGGAAGCCATTGAGTTCCATGGGCAGTGTCTATGGTGCCATGGTCTGGCACCACCATCCACACCTGGAATGTTATCCAGCTGAGCTCCTATGTACTACCCCCAGCCTTCAGACAGGGCTGTACCTAACACACAAGGAAGCTTGAGCTGCTCCAGACCCAGATGATGGCATTGTCCCTCTCATCTTCAAACCTCCGTCCGCAATTAAATTTAGACTTGAATTATATATTTCTCCTTCCCTCCAAATAACATTGTCATCCGCAATATGAAATTAGATTGAGGTGAGAGGAATGATTGCTGAGTTGTTTGAATTTTGATCATTAGACTCCAAGAAGAAATGGTAACTCAACTAACTCTTCATCAAAAGTACTATATTTCATTCAAGACAGACTATACCAGAATAAAATGTTCTTGGGCACATTTTTATGGTACATATTCTTAAAACACTGTAAAATTCAAATTTTCTGAAGTATATTTCACCTTTTAATAAGATTAAAACTAATATGGCTGATTGTCTCAAGAAAAAAAGTCATTCTTTTATATATCGGAGGCCAGCAGCCCATGACCAACCTGTCAAAGGTGACCTGTATGGGGATTCGGAGACATGCCAGGGAACTCACACTGCATCGATTTTCCTGACTTGACTCTCAGCATTACTAAGGACTTTGGCTTAGGCTCATTGCTCTGGCTCTTTTTCCTCCTGGCTAACTCACAGAGAATCCCTGAGGACCAAGTCTGTCCACAACTCCCTTGGCTGCAGCCTGAACCATGTATGCTCTGGCCTAAGGCGCGATTTGGACTGCATGTGCCTCCAATGTAACACATCCAAAAGGGAATGCATCATCTGCACCATCCCTTCTGCACACGCACACATAACACGTGCACAGCACAAACACATTTATGCAACACAAACCCACACACTCCTCTTCCTATATTCAATATCCCCATGAATGGTCTCACTATGCTCCTAGGTGCTTGAGCCAAATGTGGAGAATTCTAGACTCCTCCCCCTTCTGTTCCCCAATAGCCATGAACTGTAAGCACTGTCTGTGCTAACCCCTGTAAACCTTATTCTCTACCCCATGGCAAGAGTTCTATTGCAGTATCAGGAGATGCTATAATTACAGGAAAGAGATTCCACAACACCTTAAAATTTTGAACCATTGAGCAATTATCATGTGTACTATGCTGGGCACTACAGGAAAATTCCTGACTCAAGTAGTTCACAGCCTGCTTAAACATGTGTTGTCTAACCATGATAAAAACAGAGAAGGAGGGGCGCCTGGGTGGCGCAGTCGGTTAAGCGTCCGACTTCAGCCAGGTCACGATCTCGCGGTCCGTGAGTTCGAGCCCCGCGTCAGGCTCTGGGCTGATGGCTCGGAGCCTGGAGCCTGTTTCTGATTCTGTGTCTCCCTCTCTCTCTGCCCCTCCCCCGTTCATGCTCTGTCTCTCTCTGTCCCAAAAATAAATTAAAAAATGTTGAAAAAAAAAATTAAAAAAAAAAAACAGAGAAGGAAGCAGTGTCATGATAAAGCGACAACCAACTATAATCAACCACCAAATGACTTCCCCCGAGGGGCAAAGACTGATGGGGCAGAGTTATCAGGAAGGGTCTTCTAGAAGAAGCAGGAATTTGAGCTGAGCCACCAAGAAAGAGCAGAACTTGAACCTGTGAATTGGTAGGAAGAGTGAGGCAAATTCTTGAGAGCCAGAACCATGGGCTACACAGGGACAGAGGAGAGTTGACTCCATGTTGGAGGTGCCAAGAAATGGGAGAAAACAGGATGAATCAAAATAAGGAGGTAGATGCTTCTGAGCATGGGTCTTGGCAGTTGCGAAGATCAGGAGGATAAAGCAGAGGCTGAAGTTCCCGAAGAAAGGTGAATGAGTGGGGGCATCTTCTCCTTGTTGAGTTCGGAAAAGGCAAAGTAAGTGAGTAGCCAGTTAAACTAGGATTGGAATCAAAACTATTGCCTCTGGCTAAAGCCACCTGCTTGGTTGAGGACCCAGTATCTTGTTTTGTCTGCTGCCAGCCTGCCCAGTCTACCAGGGTGAGTGTCAAGGGCATGCAATAATTTCCCAACCATAGGCCAACTTCTCCCAGGATCCATAAAAGCGTCCACTCGGGGCTCTAAAGTCTATAACCTCCAAGGTCAATGTGTACAACATGGACATATTTGGGGTTAACAGTGAAGAGTTCAGGAAGAAATTGCCAATAGGAAAACCCTTTATTCATTAACAGGAGGAAAGGGTGCCTCACACAGCCCAAGGAAGCAAAGACCTGAGCCGCACATCCCTTCAGGCTTGGAAACCAACTAAACAGGCCCAGGGCATTCAAATTAGTTCCCAACAGTAGCAGAGGGAAATTAAGAATTCACTTCCTGGGGCCTGGAGGGAGTGAGCCAGTAATAGAGGCCATGCTTATTTTTCCAAAGCAGGTGTTTTCCAACCCACTGGGCAGATAATCCAAGAGGAAGTACTGATGGCCTCCAGGGTCATGCATGCACCTCCAAGCCAAAGAGAAAGCAGCCAAAGGCAGCCAGAGCAAGAGGCTGAAATAAGACAAAAGGAGGGTGGCATGGGGAAGCTCAGACTTGAAATTAGGGTTTCATGATTTTTCCCCTCAGCCTTTGACAACACAGATAGAACCATGGCTGGCACTTGGGATACCTGTATTTTAATCCCTGCTCCGCTCCTTGCTAGTTGTAGTATTCATTGGTCGTCTACCCAATACAGGCTTCAGTACACTTCATTGTAAAACAGAGATTGCAAGACCACCCTGCCCCCACCCAATCACCACCACTGCGGAGGATTGCTAAAGAATAGAATGAGCCAACAGCCAAGAAAGCAGTTTTTCACTGTGTGGTCCTATGCTCACACAAGGGTGTGTTCTCATTTTGATTGCTTACCATGGACCCAGGCTAGAGAACGGGACAGCTGATCTGGCAGAGTGTGACGCCCTCAAGGAGTTTGTAACCAGACTTGGAAGAGAGGTACATCATCCAGAGACAATCATTCGACTCATTAAATGGTCCCTTCCAGGAACTATGTGTTGCAGAAAAATGGTGGTAGGTGTTAACGAGAGAAGATACTCCCAAAGAGCTTAAACAGGAGCTGGGCTACAAAGGATGGAGTAAATTTTGGAAAGATGGAGAAGATGAGAGTGGAAAAGGAAAGGGAGCCTACAAACATTAGAAATGTAGGCCAAAAGCCCAGCTTTTAGAACTCATTCCTGGCTAATGGGCATGGAAGCATCAAGCTGCCATCTTTTTTATTTATTTAATTTTCTCTATGAGCAAAGTCCAAGATTCTGAAAAAAAAAATATTTTTAAGGTGAGCTCTATGCCCAACATGGAACTCGAACTCATGACCCTGAGATCAAGAGTTGCATGCTCCACCAACTGAGCAAGCCAGGCGCCCCTAAAAATCTGAAAATTCTAATGAAGGAAAAAAAATTAAAGTTACATATGATTTCATCACTTGGGATAACTGGTATTATTTTATTACATATCTTTAAAGTCTTTTTCAGGTATTCTCCTACAAGATCATCTTTAAGTGACTGCATAAATTCTATTCCAGAAATGTAAAACAGTTAACTCATTCCACTCTTGTTGGGATTTTAAGATTTCTTTTTTTGTTGTTGTTGTTTATTTATTTTGAGAGAGGGGGAGAGACAGAATACTAAGAATACAATGCAGGGCTTGAGCCCACGGCTGTGAGACCACGACCCCAGCCAACATCAAGACTCGGACCCTTAACCAACTGAGCCACCCAGGCACCCCTTTAAGATATTTCCAAATCACATATACAATATTTCAAAGTTTGTGATTGGGAATGTGGATTCTAGAGTAAGAATGTCTGGATTCAAACTCTGTCTCCATTGTTCATGATCTGGGTTACCGGGGGTAAATTCACCCAAGTGATTAAACTCATATCCTATTCTTAAAAACTGGGACCAAAATAGTACCCAGAACATTGAGTTGAAAAAATTGTGGCAAAAGTCACATAATACAGGGGCACCTGGGTGGTTTAGTTGGTTAAGCGTCCGACTTTGGCTCAGGTCATAATCTCAAGGTTCACGTGGTTGAGCCCTCTGTCAGGCTCTGTGCTGACAGCTCAGAGCCTGGAGCCTGCTTCGGATTCTGTGTCTCTCCATCTCTCTACCCCTCCCTTGCTCACTCTCTCTCTCTCTCTCTCTAAAGAATAAATAAACAATAAAATAAACAATACTACTCAGCTATTTTTTTAAATGAGCTACAGATCCATGTAATAACATGGATAAATCTCAAAACAATTACACTGAATGAAAGAAGTCAGACAAAACGGAGGGTACATATAGTATGGCTCCACTTGTACAAAATTCTAGGAGATATAATTTGTAATGACTGAGAGAAGATCGGTGGATGCCTGGACATGAAGGGGCAGGAGGAAACTTTTGGGGGGTGTTGAGTGTGTTCAGTATCATGACTGTAGTGATGGTTTCATTAGTATACATACGTCAGATGTTATCAAATTGTACACTTTAGTGACATCATGCACAGTGTAATGGGTACAGTTTCCTGTGTTAATTATAACTCAATAAAGTTGTAAGCAATATATATATTTTTTAATTTGTGCTAAAATAAATCACCACCACAGGGCACCTGAGTGGCTCAGTCAGTTAAGTATCTGACTTTGGTTCAGGTCATTATCTCACGGTCTATGAGTTTGAGCCCCACGTCAGGCCCTGTGCTGACAGTTCAGAGCCTGGAGCCTGTTTCAGATTCTGTGTCTCCCTCTCTCTCTTCCTCTCCCCTGCTCACTCTCTCTCTCCCCCTCTCAAAAATAAACATTAAAAAATTTTTTAAATAAATCACCACCAGGAATGGCATGCCTTTCTTTTGTCTCCTCCCTCACTAACACTGAGTATTCCTTTATTTTAAACAGTTTTACCAAACTGATAAACACAATTAAAAGTATCTATCACTTTAAATTATGTCTGTAATTACAAATAAATTATAAAATATTCACTTATTTTTATGTGTTTGCAGTTCTTTTTTATGAATTATAGTTTATATGCTTTGCTCATATTTTTGGTGTGTTTATCTTTTTTCCTTATTTCTCATTGTGATTATGCCAAGTATGTCTCTAGAGTTTTCTCACACAAATACATATATATTTTATTTAATTTTTTTATGTTTTATTTATTCTTGAGAGAGAGACAGAGAATGAGTGAGGGAGGGGCAGAGCGAGAGAGGGACACAGAATCTGAAGCAGGCTCCAGGCTCTGAGCTGCCAGCACAGAGCTTGACGCGGGGTTTGAACTCATGAGCCGTGAGATCATGACCTGAGCCGAAGTCGGATGCCCGACTGAGCCACCCAGGTGCCCAGTACATATACATTTTAAAAACAAAAGTAGAATCATCCTTTACATCCTATTTTGTAATCTATGTTTTATACCAACATAATATGATTATCTATCCATGTCAATAAATGTGAAGCTACATTGTAGTTGTAAAGGCTAGAACAGCAATTCCTAATGCTGCTCCTTAAATCATATTTCAATTTCAGAAAATGGAATAAGGCTCTCCCTCATTTCAAAGGGAGTTGAGACTAACTTAACAAATTACTTTTTTTTTTTTTTGCTACAGCATCACAGAAACTACCACAGATTCTTCAATGAATGACAACCGAGAGTCCTCCTCACCCTGAAAGGAATTTGTATGAAACTGACCTTTGCTAACTTTTTTTACAGTTTTCCTAGAATGGTGCTGATAATGAAATTTTCAGCCCGCCACTCGTCACTTGACCAATTATGAAGAGATCAATTTGTCCCCATTAGCCTCCACTTCATTAGTACCCAAAATGAGGTCCACTCTAGTAAACAGTGAACAACGACCTTTGGCTCAACTAGAGATGTCTCTTTGTCAAGGTCTTAAGAGGAGTAAATCAGCAGCCCTTCCTTAAAGTTCAAAAGGAAATACTTTGATTAAAATTAAAAAGCTTTTCCTCTTAAAGGTCAGGAAAAAAATTGGTGATGTCCTGTGAGAAATACAATTATTATTCAATGCAATGCACATTGCTATGACATTGAGGTTGAGAATTTAAAAGTGACACAGTTTAGGAATGAAAAGTTATGGTTTATCCAGTAACAGTAATCTAGCTGCTTGCAAGTTACTTCTGAGTGACACTTAACATCCAGGTTCCAACATCCAATGGGCTGAAAGACTTTGTCAAATTGGGATCAGTGGAATCTTACTTGAAAGTCATCATTCCATTCCCTTTTGGACTGTGCTTCAAACAAGTCAACCATATAAATGAGGAAGTATTCAGTCTGAAGGTCAGACTGACTGACTGACCACGCTGGCTGAGATTTTTGTTTTGAAACCACTAGTCAGAAACAAAGCATCATTTTTGAAAGGAGAAAACCAGCAAGTGGGTTGGAGTCACCAGTTCATGGCAGTCTGGGCATTTCAAAAGGCTTTTCTTCCCCCCTGATGATCAGAAAGGCACTGAGCGTTCAGCAAACACTGGCGCCTCCCCGGAGCCCTACATAATTCTGGGCACTGTCAAGAATGTGAAATTAAGCACACGTGTCTCCATCATCACCTAAGTGGATGAAGAGACAGATCTGTAAACACCTCACTTCCTGACAAGGCCAATGGGGTTGGATGCAACCAGAAAGAAACAAGTTTGCAAAAGAAACCAGTGACCGAGTCTGGCTGGATATGGGACAAGGCTCTTTGCAAGAGATGGCATTTCCACCTGAGGAGAGAAAGAAACATGACAATCCAAGCCTACACATCTTACTACCTTTGGGTGCATAAAACCAATGCTGGAAATACCTTTTGTGAAGGAGATTTTAAAATCTCAATGATCTTTAAACTAAACTGAAGGGGGGAAAGTGCATTTCAAGCAGCTAGGCTAACAAGCACTTTTTCCATAAAAGTGATAAAAGCAATTACACCTTAACAGAAAAGCTCTGTCTATGGATGTTTCTTCTTCCAACTTAACACTTTATCAAGCCCCATACAAATATTAGATGTTTCCAATAAACTAGGAACATACAGCTCATTTGAGAGTGAACGGAATCTTCTGCGCAACATGAACTACTGAGAGGAAAAGCGCCGAGCAGCTGGACGCCCTTCAGAGCAGGAGCCAAGGTGAGTGGGCAGGTGGGATACAGAGTGGCACTCTAGAAACAGAGCAGCACTCTAGAGAGGTTCCCCACCCTGGATGACAAGCACAGGCACAACACAGAAATCAGGGCCCCAGAGGTTAAGACTGGAGATGTGACACTAACAGGCTGTGGGGAACTCAGGCAGGCCGGTAGATTCAACCACCCAACACATGGGTGCAGTGAGTGTGGCCAGAAAGACCCCTCTGGTCCCTACATAGTGGCCTAAGGTCTGCAAACCCAGGGAAGAGTTCGAGATTACAGAATTAGAAACCCAGCTTGGGAGAGAAAGCTTGGTGGTCAATTTCAGATCCTTTTCTGGGCTCCAAGTTTAGTATGAAGGAGGACAGAACACGATATGAGGGACAGAAGAAAGTTTGGCAACCTCACAGGGAGGCTGTTGCTGCTGGAAAGCTGGCTTTAGTGCTTGAGCTGATTCCTTGAGTCGGGTGTTGCGCGTGCCCATGCAGATCTGGCAATGCCTGGGCCAAATCTTGTTACTCTGAACTGTCTGCAAGGCCTCCCTATTGGAGGCCCTAGAGTTCACAATGCAAGACACAGGCGGAGAGCTGGCGCCTGTGTACTTAGGATAACTACATTAAAATAATTGCAAGATAATAGATACCTTCCAATCACAGTAATAGAACAAAGGATAACTGGTATCCCCAAAGTAGAGACACAACAAGTGATACAAAACAAATTCAAGATATAATAGGAAAAAAAAAAAAACTTTCCATAAATGAAGGAAGAAGTGAATCAACATAATTGAAAGACGATTCCAAGTAGACTCCATTGTAGGAAATTTGAGACAGAATGAGCACTACCAAGATCAATCCTGGTAAATTACTGAACATAAAAAAAAAAAATTGAGAGAATTCCTTAGGCATTTGAGAAGAAGAAACAAAAAAAAATTACTTAAAAGACTAGTGAATAAGGCTAGCCTCATAACTCTTTATAGCAACATTAAAATACAGGGGGAAAACATGGAAAAATATATGTGAGTTTCTAAAGGGAAAAAGTGTGATCCAAAAATTGTAGGCTCAACAAGGTGTTGTTTGAGTATAAAGGTGTCAGACATGCATTCACAGATTTGCAGGAACTCAGGAAATACAGCACTCATTTGTCCCTTAAGTAAAAAATCTTGATGACAAAATCTAGCCGTTTGAGAACAAATAGAATTATGGTCAAAGGACCTGTAATGAGCACTGAACTCCCACATATAAAGGGAAGGTAAATAGTTTTTATATATGTCTGCATATGTATATACAGCTTCACAAATTGGAGAAGTGCTATAAGGGGAATAGATAATATGAGGTATATGGTTAATGATGGCTATCTCTGAAGGCAGAGGCAGTCAAAGGAGAAAGGGAGAGACAGTTTTATTTTTTTTCTCCCATACTCCTAATTGAGGTGTAATTTTCATGTAACAAAATGCATAAATTTTAAGTACACAGTTTGACTAATTTGCACAATTTCTGGCAGAGTTGCAGAATTGCTATCTTATTTTTTCCTTAAATATTTCTAGGTTTCACCATGAAGCCATTTGGACCTACAGTTTATTTGTGGGAATTTCTTTTATCTACAAATTCATGTTTTTTAAATATATTTTTCAGATTATCTGTTTCTTTTGGAATAAACTTTGGTAGTTTGTGTCTTTTGAGGAGTCTGTCCATTTTATCCAAACTGTCAAACTTACGGGCACAAAATGGTTCATAATATTCCTTTATTTATTGTGAAGTTTGTAAAAGCTTATTGGGAGGGCAAATTTCATCTGTCACGCAACGTCCTTCTAGCTGGACTTAGAATAACATTGACATGAGACAGATCAAAAGGAGAAAATCTAATTTAATAGTATAGTGCAGGGAACCCACACAGACATGGAAATTCCAAAGGCAGTCAGGCAACAGGCAGCTTACACGGGCTAAGTAGAGGGGTAGGGTCTGAGGATTCAAAAGGAAGACCCTTACTACCAGGAAGATGAAAGGATTATGTTTGGAAAACAAAGTTTGCTCTGTTATACAGATAAGTTTCTTAGGAAGAGAGGAATCTATGTGAATAGTTCTCTTCCTGGTACAAGGAAGCAGTTAAGGGGGAGGTGAAGAGATTTTCCTAAATCTCCTGGGTTTTGATTGCTTTTAACTCAAAATAATGTTCATCCCAAAGTGGCCCATCTTGGGGCAGCCTACCATTGGCCTCTGTAATCTTTATGATTTCCTCTCTCATTTCTGATATTGGCGATTTGTATTTTTTTTCTTTTTTTTCTGTTATATATGTTTTGAGGTTTGTCAATTTCATTGACCTTCTCAAAGGGACCATATTTTAGTTTCACTGATTATGCTAATTTTTGTTTTTTCTATTTTACTGGTTTCTGCTCTTCATAATTTCCTTCCTTATACTTACTTTGTGTTTCATTTTTTCCTTTTCTAATTTCTAAGGTGGAAGGTTAGGTCAGGTATCAGCAAAATTTTTTCATAAAGGGGCAGAGAGTATTTTAGGCTTTGAGACTCATATGATCCCTGTTGCAACTCATCAACTCTATTGTTAGAGCACAAAAGCAGCCATAGACAATGCATACGTGAATGAACCTGGCTGTGTTTCAGTAAAACCTTATTTACAAAAATAGACAGTGGTTCAATTTTACACATCTGCCATAGTTTGACAATTCTCAGTTCACATACATCAATTTGAGACTTTTTATCTTTTCTAATATAGGCAGTTAGTGCTATAAATTTCCCTCTAAGTACTGTTTTACATGCATCCCACAAATTTTGAGCTGTCATATTTTCATTTTCATTGGAAAATGGAGAAAATTTTGGTCATTGACAATGAATCTGATCTTTACTATTGGCAATCACCACCACCTCTGTGGGCCCAAAGTTAATCCCTACTGTGTTGTTACTAACTGAATGCAGGCCAGACATGGTAACTTCTACCACTGATATCAAAGCTTCTCTACCCTCCCTTCTCTGGACCCTTCCTAGGAGGTAGTGTCATTTTCCACATTTTTCAAATCCACCAAAACCCCAGGCACCTTTCCAGTCTCCCTTCTCCAATTATGTCTCCTCCACACCTTCAATAAAATAACTTGATCCCTAGGACCAACAATCCCCCATTAGCAAAAAATATTGCAAGTTTACTTATCTCTGAAGATGGTAGATGGGGGAAGGGACCGTATTCATTTAGGTCCCTGAGAAGGGAACATCAAAAGGAGATTAAACATACAAGAGATTGGTTGAAAGAGGGAGCAGGAGAATGAAGGGAGCATCCCCAGATTGTGATGCAGCTCTGACAACTCCAGAAGGAAAGAGGAAAGGAGAGACGATTCAGGGAGGAAGAACCTTGGACTGCAGCACAGTTTTAAGAAAGATTCAGCCAGGTTATTGGAAGTACTCCAGCCAAATTCATCTGCCATGGTTAGTTGTTGACTGGGAGAAGCCTTCAGGGAGTATGACTTTAATGTTAATGCAGTGGAGGAGCCCATAAAGACCTTAGAAAGAACTTCCAAACTGTCCACAGCATATGAATTCTATCTCCTGTTAGTAAAGGAAGCAGATGGAAAAAAGCAGATTCCTTTATTACTTGTTGGTTTATAGCTGCTGCAATCACCAAGAAGCAGAGTTCATTCCTCTCACCATGAGTCACCAGTGCCAATGGAAGCACACACCATTGAAAGACGTTCCACACCCCAACCATGCTTGCCTTCTGTAGCAATGACACCTGTCAAAACAATACCTGACAGACATAACTTGCCTGTTTATGAACCGCATGAACCACAGAAAAATACGCCTGCTCCCATAAAACAGTCCAATGTTATTATAAAGGCTACTACATGTACTTCTTGGCACTTTGTCAGCATAATGTGCCTACAATAGTGTGTGCTGAATTTCTTGACTGCTGCCCAGTGTAAGAGCCATGGAAGCATTAGAGGATGTGACCAATGAGGTGATGGGTGAGCATAAATTCTGGGCCTGCTTACATGGGAACTCAGATTGGGTGAAAATAAAGCAGATTCAGCTCACTGGACCTTTCAGTCTTCACTGGGGATCAGTGAATCCAGAGTAGCAGAGACTAAACCAGCCAGAACACAGGCAACCTTACACAACTTCTTCAGAAGCAGTTTCTCATACACTACAGCAAACCTCCTAGAGACCCACAGATAAAATGCCTCATTGGGTAAACTGAGGCAAAGGAGTAAAACCATAACCAAGCACCACTCTCTCAATACCTCCTCCCCTTCACGAGTAAGCAATGGGGCCACATCGCTGCCCCTTTCAGCAGAACTGTTAGTATCTAGATGCAACCTCCCATGATCACTGAGGACCTAATAGGTCTTTGTGTCTGGTAATAAACTCTGCCCCTTGATCATTCAAATACCTCAAAATCAGCTTTCGATCTTTGAAGGCTCTGTAGTTTCCCAACTGTTGCCTGAAGCTGGACTCTCTGAAAGTGAAGGGTGAGGCAATACCTCTTTGCACAGATCAGCCCAGGGCTCTGACCAGCTCCCGGCAGAGGCAAGAGTATAAAACGGAATAAACATTTCCCAGGGACTTTTACCAATGGTATACCTGGGAGGCACTTTAACAAATCACTGGAACCTGCAGAACTGACAGCATGCTATTTTAAAGACTATTTTCCTGTTTATTTAATTATTTTATTTATGCATCATATGCCTACTGAGGTCCTGCTCTGTGCAAAGCCTCTACCAGTCCTCTGGGATGCAAGGATGAACAAAGAGCTATTTCAATAGTTCAAGGATCCGCTTGGACTTGGGTTAGAGTCATGGAAGATGAAGGGAAGAGATATGGGTGGATTCAAGAGATATTTAAGAAGACTGAGATCCAGTCATCCATGAGCACCTACTGTGTGCCAAGCATAGGGCTTGTCTTCAGCAAACTACATTCTGCAGGGCTATATGCAACATGAAAATGCAGGCCACTTGTGCCCAAGCAGGAAAGGCTATTCCCTCTTCCTCACTCTCTCCACCTCTCTAGACTATTCTGGAAATGCTCAGCAAGGCTAAGGGAGGGCCTGAAGCCAACACTGTATACAGGAGGAGACCTGCATCTCCTAGAACAGGCTTGCCTTAGGGGTACTCACGGGACAAATGCTGTCCATCACAGGGGCCCACCCTGTGACTCAGCACCACACCCTTTCCCAGGTCCCCACTGGGGACAGAGGGTGGCGGATGTTGCTGGGTCAAGGCAGGGAAGCCAGCAGCTGAGACACTGTCTGCAGGATGTAGCAGAAGGGTGCCCCCCCCGCCCCCCGTGCATGTTCCATTTATTCCACTGGACTTCACTTACAAAACACAAGTTTAAAGATAATATTACTAAGACTTTCAAGTTGGCTGACACAGAACATTAAACCTCGAGTGCAGGGCTCTTCTGAGCACAGGGCCTTCTACAGTTGCACTGTCCACACACCCACGAAGCCAGGCCCAGAGCCAGCCACTGTGTTAGGCCCTGTGATACAAGAATGAGTCAGATGCAATCCCCAGCCCACCGCTGTGACAGAGCAGAGAACTGCAAGACACTTTGGGAACTTAAGGGAGATTTGACAGAGGAGGTGAGGTCTAACTGAAGTATACACTGTAATTGCCTGCTGGAGGAAAGGGGAAATGGAAGGGAGGAAGCTCCCAGCAGAAGGAGCAGCAAGAGCAAAAGTCTAGAAATGAAGCAAAGAGAAAGAAGAAGAGAAAACAGGTACTTCTGGGGATCTACAGCTATAACCAAATGAAGAGTAACCAAAATTAAGGGGGAGTAGGGAAAAATGAGACTGGAGAGGGAGTTATAAAGAGCCATGAAAAAGGCACTCAGGATTTTCAAAAAATTATCCTAACGGTCAGGGGGGAGCCCTAAAAAGTTTCAAGTTGAGAAGTGATCGAGTTCTACTTGTGCTTCAGAAGTCAGGTTCTGGAGAGTACATTGGAGCAGCCTAACTGTAGGAGCGAGAAGCGTAGCTTTGGGCTGGGCCCACGATGCCAGGCATGGACACAGTCCAGAAGGAAGTCATGCTAGTCTGCTAGTGAAACTGAGGAGGAGATATATCAATGTAGTATGACCTGAGAAGTTCGCACAGGAGTAAGCAGTGCCATGAAAGCAAAAGCGAAGCACCACAAGTTGGAAGGTCAGGAAGGCATACCTAACCTGCCTCGTGAGAAATGAGCAAATGTTTGCAGGTAAATGGGAGGAGGGTGGGGATAAAGTGGTTTCAGGTAGAGGAAAGGGTAGAGGTGTGGGGATAAGTGTATGCTGTCTTCCAGGGAGCAGCCATTCCACGTGGCTGGAGTGAGGAGTGGAAAGCACCACTGGCCAAAGATGAGGATGGGCAAATGTGCAACTGTCAGAAGCAATGATTTAGGAGATTGGTCTCTGTGCTAAAGATAATAGGAAGCCAAAGACTGAAGCAAATCTCACCCCAGAAGGGCCACTTTGTCATATGCACAAAAGTGGGATTGCCATTGGGCCAGACTGGATACAAGGAGCCCAGCCGGGAAATGGGTACAATAGTGCAGGTCAAACATCCTGGTAGCCTGAATGAGGAATGTGGCAGTGGGGCTGGGAAGGTATTAAGAGGGTGGCATTGTAGAATCTGGTGGAAAACTGAATAGGTGAGAATCAAGAGAAGGAGGTCACAGAGGATGTCCACATTTTTGGAGACTATGTGGATAATGGTGACATTCCCTGAGCTAGGAACCACAGGAGAGAAGCACATGGGAGGTGAGGAAAGGAAAAGCTAGTCTTTTCTGTGTTCTGCTCCTTAGACATCTAGGTGGGATGCTTGATAGACATGAGATATACAGATCAGGCATCAGGTGAGGATTCTGGGCGTGGCTATGAAGTTGAGTGTTTTCTGCATATCCATGGTGTCCATAGGAGAGTGTGAGTCCTTTCCAGCCATTCTAACCCCCATCAGAGGAACAGCAGCCTCTCTGGGTGAGAAGCACCATGACCCCTGGTTTCAAGCAGGTACTGGTATCACAGAGCTGAGGGGAGGTTGGACTGCAAGGGCTCAAAATCTCTTCGGTTGAATCTCTAATTCATCAGCCTTTCCCACCTTCTAACATTTATTTTCCTTTACACATCATCAGAAATTTCAATTCAACTTCAGAGTCAGATCCTCTAACGCGATGACATCAAAACTACACTTCCTTAAGGACTGTTGCTGTCTCATGCTATCTTCCAAGATCCTCCTCCTCCTCTGGGGGAGCCCTACCTTCTCCTGGCACTTTCCTCTTCTTTGTACCCCAAAACTCTGATCTTCCAGCTGCTACCTCCCATCCCCACTAGCCTGCCTGCCCTCCTTTCTGCCTATCCTGGTAATTCCCATCATATATCTCTGTGACTGATGAACAGGGAGTTAATCAGAGTGCAGTCAACTGTACCCTCGAATCATGGACTCATTTTGAGTTGTCTTAATTGAACCATCTCCCTGGAAAGATGAACTGCAGATAACAATCGGGAAGGCTTGTGCAAAGGGTAAAGAGATGGGTCTCCTAAAACGAATATATGTCAAAGTCAGATGACAAGAACCTTAAGTTCACCTAAAATCATTCAGCCCGCCAATCATCACTCAGCAAATGTTTACTTTTGCCCCACACCCTGTTGGGATCTCTAGGAATTCAGGTTTCTGGCTATCTCTGCCCTCAAGCTATTTTTCTGTCCTTGCCTATCTTGAAGACTTGAAAGTTTGAAGACTTTAGGGAAGGATGAGCTTGGAGGTGACTTCCTTGTGACACCAAAGAAACAGTGATGGGCTGAAAAAGTCACCCTGGTATGAAAAGCCTCTCAATGCAGGTTAGCTTCCCCTACTAAAAAGAAGCAAAGGAGGTTGCAGTAGACCCCATCTAGTCATTTTCCAGTTTCTCATGCTTTGCCAGACAGAGCTACATTTCCCAGCCTGCCTTGCAATTGGGTGCATGAGAGTTCTAGCCACTCAATTTCACCAGCGCCAGGTACATTCAGGCCAACGCTCCCCCACATAAGGCACAGCTGGAAAAGGTATGACCTGCCCAGAGAGTACTTCAAAGAGCAACATCTTTCTCTCACTGGCAAAATCCATGTCTGGGTGAAACCAAGCTCTGCAAAGTCCATTCCCACTGTTTCAAGGAGCAAATGAGCCTATTCTACCTCCCAGATAAAAGAAAATTTACAAAGCAGAGTCTGCAGACAGTAGAGCCAGGGTACATCTTAGTCTTGTTCAGAGTCTCTGATGATTCAAAATCAGAAGGGACACAGGTACCTGGGTGACTCAGTCGGTTAAGCGTCCAACTTTGGCTCCGGTCATAATCTCACGTTCGTGAGTTCGAGCCCCGCGTCGGGCTCTGTGCTGACAGTCCGGAGCCTGGAGCCTGCTTCGGATTCTGTGTCTCCCTCTCTCTCTGCCCCTCCCCAGCTCACACTCTGCCTGTCCCTGTCTGTCTGTCTGTCTGTCTCTCTCTCTCTCTCTCTCTCTCTCAAAGATAAATAAAATACATTTACAAAATTATTTTTTAAAAAATCAGAGGGGACAGAGGCAAATTCAACTAAAACTAAATTCTGGCCAGTATTTGCACTCAGAAGGAATAACAGGTGAAGGCAATCAGGTTCTGTTTATCTTCCCATCGCAAGGAAAAATCATTGGTTACCTTCAGCAAGGCTTTGTATCACCATTCTAGATGCCAGTCCCAGAGAATACTAATTTGGCTTGGGCCCCTGCTATGAAATGCAACCCAGCTGATATTCAAACATGCATAAACATTGTCATTTGCTAATAGTGGCTAATGGCTTTAATCATAGAATAAAACAAATCAATAATTAACCTTAGCAGTAGAAGTGCAACTTGGATGCAAAAATAATGAATTCACTAATGGTTCTTGCTGCCATTAGTACATATATGTCAGGGTAAATATGCAGAAACATGCCCATTTCCAAGTAGCTAATCTATTCATAAATTATCAGATTATGACTCCAATTTGGACATGAAGGAGGGCAATAAGTAATACCAAGGTATCTCTAATTTATTAAGAAAACAATAAGCTTACATTGAAACCACTTATTTACCACTGCTACTCACATTATATGTTGGGTCCGTGCCAGAAGCAGGTGGCAGAGAGCAGCAAAGTGACCTCTCTGGCTCAGGGAGCCCATGTCCCAGCTGGGTAGGTAACTACAGCAGTGTGATAAAGGCTCTGACAGAGGGCTGCATGCTGGCAGATGCCTGGCAAAGCCTGGAGAAGGTAGTGATTATAAGAATGACAACTGAGTTACATCTTGAAAGATGATTGGAGGTTGCCAGATTGACAAAAAGTGAAAGGTCAAAAAATAAAAATAAATAAAAGGAACAGAGCTTCTCTAAGACACTGCAAGTATATCCATGTGGCTACAAAATTAAGGACTTAGAAGGGCACACTGGGTGCTGGAGGGGAAGTTAATAGCAAGCCTGACCACAGAGGCTCTGGGGTATCTTGCTAGGGTTTTTAGGTTGTTGTTGTTGTTTTTCCTAATAGTCAATGAGAGCCACAAAAACCTGATCTATAAGTAATTAGAAATAAGATGTACAAGCACTGAGAATTTTGTTCATACGCCTTTTATAGATAGTAGAAATAGGCTTTATTTGAGGAAATGTATGTTTATCTTGTTTGTCTCAAATCATAAGCAGTTTCCCTAAAGGCTCAAATGATTGAATAATTCTCAGGATTTAGAAGTGCTGAGCTGGACAACCCCTATGATAAATGCAGAGATTTCTACCCAAAGGCTAGCCTGGACTTGGATCACATTCAGTTTTATTTACATCTGACTATGATTTGTTTTGTGGTGTTTTGTTTTTAACATAAGATTTGAATAAATCCAAGATCTTTTAAGATAATCTGGCACACTATCTCTCCCTTTTATGAAGGATGATATGGCAGCTATCTTTGTTTACCTACCCAGAGGCCAACCCCCCCTTCTTTCATGCTGGGAGAGCCCTGATTTTGTTGCTGTGTCTACTCCTCCCTCTTCTGACTGGGGTAAATGCTGATTGGCAAAAGCCAATAATGTAGATGGTGCTCTCCTTGCCAGTGATTGGCCCATGACCAAATTCTGGGCCATGATATGTAATATGGGATCTGCTGGGGTGTCTGGGGAAAGTTTTTCTCTCTGATAAAAAGGACTATTCCCTCTCTTGTTCTGTCTCAGTAATTATTAGGAGGCTATCAGTTATTGTAAAGGGAAGCAGCCTGATGACAAATCAGCCTAAAGGTAGCAAAGCAAAAACATGAAAAAAGGCTGAATCTTCCACATGCAGAGGAGTTACTGAAATGAACCAACTTGAATCCATCCTACCTCCAGGCTTCTTATCTGAGATAATAAATTTTCTTCTCCTTTAGGCCAGTGGCCCAGAGCATCCCTGCTACCAAAGGTAGCATGCAGCAGGCCTAGCTCAGCTAGTATACACCAATGCCCTCATCTTAGTCGTCATGACTGGCACTCATCCTGACAAGTCAGAGCCTGTGCTGATGAATATGTCGTTCACCCTATCTGGGGGACCTGCCAAAATCACATCAAGAGAAAACAGATTCTTCACATACAAGGGATTCCCAACAAGATTATGGGAGATTTCTCAGCAGAAAACTTGTGGGCCAGGCAGGAGAGGGTAGGGATGATATATCAAAAATATTAAAAGAAGAAAACTATCAACTAAGAACATTACACCCAGCAGGGCTGTCCTTCAGAAATAAAGGATGATAAACTTTCCCAAACAAACAAAAGCTAAGAAATTCATCATCACTACACCTGACTTAAAACAAATGCTAAAGAGATTTCTTCAAGCTGAAAGGAAAGGATGCTAATTAACAATGCGAAAACCTATGAATACATAAAACTCACCAGTAAAGGTAAATATGTAATCAGAGTCACACTCCTAATATTACAATGGTGGTGTGTAAATCACTTTCAATGCAAGTTTAAAGTTAAAAAACAAATGTATTAAAAATAGCTACAATAATTTGTTATTGGGTATACAACATAAAAAAAGATGTCAATTATAACATTAATAAACTAAAATGCAAGAAGAAAAGATATAGTTTCTATACGCTATCAAAGTTGTTATCAGCTTAAAATAGGATGTTTTAACTGTAAGATATTTTTTACAGCTCATGTAAACACAAAGGAAAAACCTACAGAAGATATGCAAAAAAAATGATATAAAGGAATCAAAGCGTACCACTATAAGTCTTCAAATCACAGACGAAGACCTCAAGAAAGAAAGAAAGAAACAAAGGAACAACAAACCAGTGAGAAAGCAATTAACAAAGTAGCAACAGTAAGCTGTTACTATCAATAGTTACTTTAAATATAAATAGATTAAATTCTCCAATCAAAAGACATAATATCAAAATGTGTTTTTAAAAAAGACCCAATGAGGAGGAGAGGGAAGATGGCGGGGTAGGAGGACGCTGGGCTCACCGCGCGTCCTGCTGATCACTTAGATTCCACCTACACCTGCCTAAATAACCCAGAAAACCGCCAGAGGATTAGCAGAACGGAGTCTCCAGAGCCAAGCACAGACAAGAGGCCTACGGAAGAGCGTAGGAAGGGTGGCGAGGCAGTGCACGCTCCATGGACTGGCGGGAGGGAGCTGGGGCGGAGGGGCAGCTCGCCGGCCAAGCAGAGCCCCCGAGTCTGGCTGGCAAAAGCGGAGGGGCCGGACGGACTGTGTTCTGACAGCAAGCGTGACTTAGCATCTGGGAGGTCATAAGTTAACAGCTCTGCTCAGAAAGCGGGAAGGCTGGAGGACAAAGGGAGGGAGAGCTGCTGAGCCCCCGGACGACAGAGCTCAGTTTGGTGGGGAACAAAGGCGCTCACCAGCGCCATCTCCCCCGCCCATCCCCCAGCCAAAATCCCAAAGGGAACCAGTTCCTGCCAGGGAACTTGCTCGCTCCGCGCAAACACCCAACTCTGTGCTTCTGCGGAGCCAAACCTCCGGCAGCGGATCTGACTCCCTCCCGCTGCCACAGGGCCCCTCCTGAAGTGGATCACCTAAGGAGAAGCGAGCTAAGCCTGCCCCTCCTGCCCCCGTGCACCTTGCCTACCCACCCCAGCTAATACGCCAGATCCCCAGCACCACAAGCCTAGCAGTGTGCAAGTAGCCCAGACGGGCCACGCCACCCCACAGTGAATCCCGCCCCTAGGAGAGGGGAAGAGAAGGCACACACCAGTCTGACTGTGGCCCCAGCGGTGTGCTGGGGGCAGACATCAGGGCTGACTACGGCCCCGCCCACCAACTCCAGTTATACACCACAGCACAGGGGAAGTGCCCTGCAGGTCCTCACCACTCCAGGGACTATCCAAAATGACCAAACGGAAGAATTCCCCTCAGAAGAATCTCCAGGAAATAACAACAGCTAATGAACTGATCAAAAAGGATTTAAATAATATAACAGAAAGTGAATTTAGAATAATAGTCATAAAATTAATCGCTGGGCTTGAAAACAGTATAGAGGACAGCAGAGAATCTCTTGCTACAGAGATCAAGGGACTAAGGAACAGTCACGAGGAGCTGAAAAGCGCTTTAAACGAAATGCAAAACAAAATGGAAACGATGACAGCTCGGATTGAAGAGGCAGAGGAGAGAATAGGTGAACTAGAAGATAAAGTTATGGAAAAAGAGGAAGCTGAGAGAAAGAGAGATAAAAAAATCCAGGAGTATGAGGGGAAAATTAGAGAACTAAGTGATACACTAAAAAGAAATAATATACGCATAATTGGTATCCCAGAAGAGGAAGAGAGAGGGAAAGGTGCTGAAGGGGTACTTGAAGAAATTATAGCTGAGAACTTCCCTGAAACTGGGGAAGGAAAGAGGCATTGAAAGCCAAGAGGCACAGAGAACTCCCTTCAGACGTAACTTGAATCGATCTTCTGCACGACATATCATAGTGAAACTGGCAAAATACAAGGATAAAGAGAAAATTCTGAAAGCAGCAAGGGATAAACGTGCCCTCACATATAAAGGGAGACCTATAAGACTCGTGACTGATCTCTCTTTTGAAACTTGGCAGGCCAGAAAGGATTGGCACAATATCTTCAGAGTGCTAAACAGAAAAAATATGCAGCCGAGAATCCTTTATCCAGCAAGTCTGTCATTTAGAATAGGAGAGATAAAGGTCTTCCCAAACAAACAAAAACTGAAGGAATTTGTCACCACTAAACCAGCCCTACAAGAGATCCTAAGGGGGAATCCTGTGAGACAAAGTACCAGAGACATCACTACAAGCATAAAACATACAGACATCACAATGACTCTAAACCCATATCTTTCTATAATAACACTGAATGTAAATGGATTAAATGCGCCAACCAAAAGACATAGGCTATCAGAATGGATAAAAAAACAAGACCCATCTATTTGCTGTCTACAAGAGACTCATTTTAGATCTGAGAACACCTTTAGATTGAGAGTGAGGGGATGGAGAACTATTTATCATGCTACTGGAAGCCAAAAGAAAGCTGGAGTAGCCATACTTATATCAGACAAACTAGACTTTAAATTAAAGGCTGTAACAAGAGATGAAGAAGGGCATTATATAATAATTACAGGGTCTATCCATCAGGAAGAGCTAACAATTATAAATGTCTATGCGCCGAATACCGGAGCCCCCAAATATATAAAACAATTACTCATAAACATAAGCAACCTTATTGATAAGAATGTGGTAATTGCAGGGGACTTTAACACCCACTTACAGAAATGGATAGATCATCTAGACACACGGTCAATAAAGAAACAAGGGCCCTGAATGATACATTGGATCAGATGGACTTGACAGATATATTTAGAACTCTGCATCCCAAAGCAACAGAATATACTTTCTTCTCAAGTGCACATGGAACATTCTCCAAGATAGATCATATACTGGGTCACAAAACAGCCCTTCATAAGTTTACAAGAATTGAAATTATACCATGCATACTTTCAGACCACAATGCTATGAAGCTTGAAATCACCCACAGGAAAAAGTCTGGAAAACCTCCAAAAGCATGGAGGTTAAAGAACACCCTACTAACGAATGAGTGGGTCAACCAGGCAATTAGAGAAGAAATTAAAAAATATATGGAAACAAACGAAAATGAAAATACAACAATCCAAACACTTTGGGACGCAGCGAAGGCAGTCCTGAGAGGAAAATACATTGCAATCCAGGCCTATCTCAAGAAACAAGAAAAATCCCAAATACAAAATCTAACAGCACACCTAAAGGAAATAGAAGCAGAACAGCAAAGGCAGCCTAAACCCAGCAGAAGAAGAGAAATAATAAAGATCAGAGCAGAAATAAACAATATAGAATCTAAAAAAACTGTAGAGCAGATCAACGAAACCAAGAGTTGGTTTTTTGAAAAAATAAACAAAATTGACAAACCTCTAGCCAGGCTTCTCAAAAAGAAAAGGGAGATGACCCAAATAGATAAAATCATGAAGGAAAATGGAATTATTACAACTAATCCCTCAGAGATACAAACAATTATCAGGGAATACTATGAAAAATTATATGCCAACAAATTGGACAACCTGGAAGAAATGGACAAATTCCTAAACACTCACACTCTTCCAAAACTCAATCAGGAGGAAATAGAAAGCTTGAACAGACCCATAACCAGCGAAGAATTGAATCGGTTATCAAAAATCTCCCAACAAATAAGAGTCCAGGACCAGATGGCTTCCCAGGGGAGTTCTACCAGACGTTTAAAGCAGAGATAATACCTATCCTTCTCAAGCTATTCCAAGAAATAGAAAGGGAAGGAAAACTTCCAGACTCATTCTATGAAGCCAGTATTACTTTGATTCCTAAACCAGACAGAGACCCAGTAAAAAAAGAGAACTACAGGCCAATATCCCTGATGAATATGGATGCAAAAATTCTCAATAAGATACTAGCAAATCGAATTCAACGGCATATAAAAAGAATTATTCACCATGATCAAGTGGGATTCATTCCTGGGATGCAGGGCTGGTTCAACATTTGCAAATCAATCAACATGATACATCACATTAACAAAAAAAAAAGAGAAGAACCATATGATCCTGTCAATCGATGCAGAAAAGGCCTTTGACAAAATCCAGCACCCTTTCTTAATAAAAACCCTTGAGAAAGTCGGGATAGAAGGAACATACTTAAAGATCATAAAAGCCATTTATGAAAAGCCCACAGCTAACATCATCCTCAATGGGGAAAAACTGAGAGCTTTTTCCCTGAGATCAGGAACACGACAGGGATGCCTACTCTCACCGCTGTTGTTTAACATAGTGCTGGAAGTTCTAGCATCAGCAATCAGACAACAAAAGGAAATCAAAGGCATCAAAACTGGCAAAGATGAAGTCAAGCTTTTGCTTTTTGCAGATGACATGATATTATACATGGAATATCCAATAGACTCCACCAAAAGTCTGCTAGAACTGATACATGAATTCAGCAAAGTTGCAGGATACAAAATCAATGTAGAGAAATCAGTTGCATTCTTATACACTAACAATGAAGCAACAGAAAGACAAATAAAGAAACTCATCCCATTCACAATTGCACCAAGAAGCATAAAATATCTAGGAATAAATCTAACCAAAGATGTAAAAGATCTGTATGCTGAAAACTATAGAAAGCTTATGAAGGTAATTGAAGAAGATTTAAAGAAATGGAAAGACATTCCCTGCTCATGGATTGGAAGAATAAATATTGTCAAAATGTCAATACTGCCCAAAGCTATCTACACATTCAATGCAATCCCAATAAAAATTGCACCAGCATTCTTCTCGAAACTAGAACAAGCAATCCTAAAATTCATATGGAACCACAAAAGGCCCTGAATAGCCAACGTAATTTTGAAGAAGAAGACCAAAGCAGGAGGCATCACAATCCCAGACTTTAGCCTCTACTACAAAACTGTAATCATCAAGACAGCATGGTATTGGCACAAAAACAGACACATAGACCAATGGAATAGAATAGAAACCCCAGAACTAGACCCACAAACGTATGGCCAACTAATGTTTGACAAAGCAGGAAAGAACATCCAACGGAAAAAAGACAGTCTCTTTAACAAATGGTGCTGGGAGACCTGGACAGCAACATGCAGAAGGTTGAAACTAGACCACTTTCTCACACCATTCACAAAAATAAACTCAAAATGGATAAAGGACCTGAATGTGAGACAGGAAACCATCAAAACCCTAGAGGAGAAAGCAGGAAAAGACCTCTCTGACCTCAGCTGTAGCAATCTCTTACTCGACACATCCCCAAAGGCAAGGGAATTAAAAGCAAAAGTGAATTACTGGGACCTTATGAAGATAAAAAGCTTCTGCACAGCAAAGGAAACAACCAACAAAACTAAAAGGCAACCAACAGAATGGGAAAAGATATTTACAAATGACATATCAGACAAAGGGCTAGTATCCAAAATCTATAAAGAGCTCACCAAACTCCACACCCGAAAAACAAATAACCCAGTGAAGAAATGGGCAGAAAACATGAATAGACACTTCTCTAAAGAAGACATCCGGATGGCCAACAGGCACATGAAAAGATGTTCAACGTCGCTCCTTATCAGGGAAATACAAATCAAAACCACACTCAGATATCACCTCACGCCAGTCAGAGTGGCCAAAATGAACAAATCAGGAGACTATGGATGCTGGAGAGGATGTGGAGAAACAGGAACCCTCTTGCACTGTTGGTGGGAATGCAAATTAGTGCAGCCGCTCTGGAAAGCAGTGTGGAGGTTCCTCAGAAAATTAAAAATAGACCTACCCTATGACCCAGCAATAGCACTGCTAGGAATTTACCCAAGGGATACAGAAGTACTGATGCATAGGGGCACTTGTACCCCAATGTTTATAGCAGCACTCTCAACAATAGCCAAATTATGGAAAGAGCCTAAATGTCCATCAACTGATGAATGGATAAAGAAATTGTGGTTTATATACACAATGGAATACTACGTGGCAATGAGAAAGAATGAAATATGGCTTTTTGTAGCAACGTGGATGGAACTGGAGAGTGTGATGCTAAGTGAAATAAGCCATACAGAGAAAGACAGATACCATATGGTTTCACTTTTATGTGGATCCTGAGAAACTTAACAGAAACCCATGGGGGAGGGGAAGGAAAAAAAAAAAAAAAGAGGTTAGAGTGGGAGAGAGCCAAAGCATAAGAGACTGTTAAAAACTGAGAACAAACTGAGGGTTGATGGGGGGTGGGAGGGAGGGCAGGGTGGGTGATGGGTATTGAGGAGGGCACCTTTTGGGATGAGCACTGGGTGTTGTATGGAAACCAATTTGACAATAAATTTCATATATTAAATTAATTAATTAATTAATTAATTAATTAAAAAAAGACCCAATGATGTAGTGCCTATAACAGACTCATTTTTAGCTTTAAGGACACATAGGCTAAAAATAAGGGACAGAAAAAGATATTATGTTATAAGTAAATGGTAACAACAACAACAAAAACCAGGTAGCTATACTTACAGCAGACAAAATAGACTTTAAGCTAAAAATGGTCATAAGAGAGAAAGAAGTTCATTGCATAATGATAAAGGGGAAAATTCATCAAGAAATTACAGCAGTTGTAAATATTTATGTTCCTAATATCAGAATACCTAAATATTTAAAGCAAATGCTAACAGAACTAAAAGGAGAAATAAACAACAATACAATAACAATAGGGGATTTTAATGTCCCCCATGCAATAATGGATAGATCGTCCAGACAGAAAATTAATAAGGTAATAGAGGATTTGAACAACAATATAGACCAAATAGACTTAACAGACACATACAGAACATTCCATCCAATAGCAGCAGAAAACACATTCTTCACAAGTGCACACAGAACATTATCCAGAAGGTATCATGTACTTTAAGTTATAAAACAAGTCTCAACAAATTCAAGAAGATAGAAATTATCTCCAGGATCTTTTCTGAACATAACAGCATGAAACTAGAAATCAATAACAGAAGGAAAATTGGGAAATTCACAAGCAATGGACATGAAACAACACACTCATGAAAAACTAGCGGATAAAAAAAGAAATCAAAAGGGAAATCAGGAAATATCATGAGATAAATTAAAATGGAAATACAACATACCAAAACTTATGGGATGTAGCAATGGCAATTCTAAGAGGAAAGTCCATAGCTATAAATGCCCACATTAAGAAAAAAGAAATATCTCAAATAAACAACGTAATGTTATACCTCAAGGAACTTTAAAAAGAAAAACAAACTAAGCTCAAAGTTAGCAGAACGAAATAATAAAGATTAGAGCAGAAATAAATCAAATAAAGAACAGAAAACCAATAGAAAAGATCAACAAAACTAAGACTTGATTTTTTGAAAGGGTAAACAAAATTGACAAACCTTTATCTAGGCTAACCAAGAAAAAGAAAGTAGGGGCTCAAGTAAATAAAATTGTAAATGAATGACAAGTCATTATAACTAATACCACGGAAATACAAAGGATCATAAGAGACTATTATGAACAATTATATGCCAACAAATTAGACAACCAAGAAGAAATGGATAAATTCCCTGAAACATACAATTTAGCAAGACTAAGTCATGAAGAAATGTAAAATCTCAACAAACTAATAAGTAATGAGATTGAACCCATAATCAAAAATCTCCCAACAAGCAAAAGTTCAGGACCAGATGATTTCACTGGTCAATTCTACTAAATATTTAAGGAAAACTTGGGGCACCTGGGTGGCTCAGTTGGTTAAGCATTCAACTTTGGCTCAGGTCATGATCTCATAGTTCATGAGTTTGAGCCCTGTGTCAGGCTCTGTGTGGAGAGCTCAGAGCCCGGAACCTGCTTTGGATGCTGTGTCTCCCTCTCTCTTTTCCTTTCTCTTTCTCTCTCTCTCTCTCTTTCCCTCTCTCTCTCTCTCTCTCTCTCAAAAATAAATAAACATTTAAAAAGTAAAGAAAAATTAATGCCAATCCTTCTCAAAATCTTTCAAAAAACTGAAAAGGGAGAAATACTCCCAAACTCACTTTACAAGGCCACCATTACTCTGACAACAAAGCTTGATGAGGATATTATAAGAAAAGAAAACTTTAGGTCACTATTCTTGAAGAATATAGATGTGAAAATTCTCAACAAAATACTAGCAAACTGAATTCAGTGTAATGGAATATTATTCAACCATAAAAAAGTAGGAAAGTCTACCATTTACAACAGTAGAGATGGATCTTAAGAGCATTACACTAAGTGAAATAAGTTAGACAAAGAAAGATAAATACTAGATGATCTCACTTCTAGAGGAAATCTTTAAAAAGCTAACTTATGGAAACAGAAAGTTGATTGGTGGTGGCCAAAAGTTAGGAGATGGGGAAAATGGGGAGATGTTGGCCAATGGTAATCTTACTTCCAATGGTAAGATAAATAAGTTCTGGGAATCTAATATATAGCCTGATAAATATAGTTAACAATACTATATACTTGAAATTTGTCAGTAGCAACTTACCACAAAAATGGTGGGAGTGGGGGTACATGTGTGTCAATTAACCTTATATTGTGGTAATCTCTTCAAAAAATATACATATATCAAATCATCATATTTTATACCATAAACTTATACAAAGTCATATACCAATTATATTTCAATAAAGCTGGTTGGTGTGTGTGGAGAAAGTGGTTGGATCCAAATCCCAGAGAGCCTAGAATGAGAATACGAAATTTAACTGTATTTGGAAAACACGGAATGCCATTCCAATTTGCAGATCTCCCATGGTTTCCTTGAAGCTGACAGATGACACTTTTGGACTCAATTGTCAGCTCTGGCCCCAACACCCTCTACAAGATGTGACGTGTCATACTGATACTTCTACTCTGTGTCCAATCCAGTGGAACCTAAGGTCTGGTCTGTGTCAACACCTTATCTCTGCCTCATCTCAGGAGAGGGCAGGAAGATAGGGAGGAAGGTCCTTAGAATCACTGAGAGCCCATAGAGATTGTACACCTAACAGGACAACTGAGAAATGTAGGAGGCCAAAGGGAAAATAACTTGCCCAGGGCCACTCCAGGATAAAAACCAGAACCAGAACTGAAGCCTTCCAATCTCCAGGCCAGGGCTTTGTTCCAACAGAGTGCTGGTTTTACAAACCTGGTCTTGCAAAATAGCCACCACAATCCTCATGTCATCTACCTCTCGAGGGTCCCATGAGTGTCTACCCATGTATCTATGTGTGTGCATGCACATGCAGGAGAAAGGCATGATGGAAGTAATGAGGGGCGCCTGGGTGGCTCAGTTGGCTAAGCGTCCCACTTCTGCTCAGGTCATAATCTCGCAGTTCGTGGGTTCGAGCCCCACGTTGGGCTCTGTACTGACCACACGGAGCCTGGAGCCTGCTTCAGATTCTGTGTCTCCCTCTCTCTCTACCCCTCCCTCATTCACAGTCTGTCTGTCTGTCTCTCTCTCTCTCTCAAAAGTAAATAAACATTAAAAAAAAAGTAATGAGGATTTTCAAAGGACATTTATAGGGACATAGTACAACCATCTCTCCAGCCTGGCAATTTCCCACCTACTCAGAAAGATCATTCATGGGAAGAACTGGAAATATTATAGCCCACTTCTGGGCATAGGGACAACAAAGCCATTCCTACTGAAAAACCAAATAAACAAACAAACAAAAAATAAAACCTCAACTCAAAAGGCAGGTTCCAAAAGTCCTTTCTTTCCTCCTGCAGGTTGTGTCTTTTGTCCCACCACCACCCCACCCCCTAGCACTACCCCAGTGGCCAGTCAGGCATGGACCAGTGTTTAACAGCTAGCAAGCTAAGGTGAAAATCTGTCATGCCCTTTTCTCCAGTGTCTATGCACTTATTTAAAAGCCATTTCATTAAATTTAAAGCCCCAAGACACTTGTAACTATAATGAAAATCAAAGTCACTTAGGAACCTAAAGTGGAAATGGCTAGAACCTGGTTTGGAGTAAGGTACAAGGATGGGAAGTGGTTACCAAAGCTCAGGTCACTGCCAGTTTGCCCTGGTCATCCCTGCCAGGTGTAGCTGGAAATAAGGACACAAGTCTTTCCATAAGAACCATAGCTTGCAGGCCATCAGCTCACCATGCAGTGAGAGGCACAAATGACAAGGGCTAATTGGACAGTGACAGCCAGCCACTGCTCAGTCTCAGAATTGTGCCTCTCCCTGAACAAGTATTCAGTGTGCGGAGTGTGACCCCTCTCCCCCAGTTGACTGTAAGTTTCTTAAGCCCACAGGCAGGGAAGGATTCCTCTCTGGGCCCCACTCAGGCCCTGCAGAAGCTTTACCCAGTGCTCAAGACACACAGTTTGCCATGCTTGCTTCATTCCCAGCCATACTTCCTCCTCCTTCCTGTAAACCCAGAGGCTTTGCTTGTGATACCTTTGTCCTGCTGGGATATCACTTTGCTGTATGTACATCTTATCTTAAGTCCAAACCCCTAAAAGATAAGTTAGCCATCCTTACCACTCGCAGATTGCTCTACTGGGACATAGAAGCCCCAGACAAATGAATGAACAAAAGAAGCTTTTGTCTAAATTGGGGCTCTGCTTTCTATGCAGTGGTCTTACCAGGCCACCCTTGAGTGTCTTTCATAAGTGGGTATCCAATGAGTGTTTGTCTATTGAAACATTTGCCCAGTCCTTTCTTTCAGAAAGCCACCAGACTGATCACTGTGATCCCCCTGCTCCTAGCCACATAGTCTGCCTAGGAAAATCCAGGACAGGGAAGAGCAAAGCCAGTTAGAGGGCCCCTTGTCTGTAGGAGTCACCGTTTGTCTTTCCAACTGTAAGGAAAGGGAAGAAGTAATGTCTGGTCAGTTCTAAACTAACGTTAGGCAATCAAACTCAGGGGGCCTGTTGTAAGGTCAGAAGTCAGCAAAGCCACATTTCCAAACAAAGTTGGAATACATCTGAAGAAGCAGTGCTTTAAAATCTCAAAAGACGAAAATAGCTGAAGAATGATGTTTGAGGAATTCAGATTTAACTCAGCAAGTGACAGTTCAGCAAGAGGAGCTGTGAGCTGGGCAGTGAGACAAGCTGATGAGCTCATCCTCAGGCCTCCCACAATCTGACCCAACCTGCTGCGGGTAAGAGAGGTGGAGGCCCATATTGGCTTCTTAAAAGGTGGAGAGAAATGGATGTGACTCGGCTGACCCCAGGGTCTGGAGCAAAGGCTTACTTGGACATTTAATGCCGCTGGTTCTGGATAAGATGTGGTTTTGAGACAGGGGTGGTGGAGAGGAAGCCAAAAAGGAAGGATAGAAATGCAATTTGTAAAATCCTTGAATTGTGATAAAAATCCAATACAGTTGAAATTTCATCAGTTCTAGGAACCATCCCCAGAGTTGAGGAGAAGGGGCTGGGTTTTATCGTGTCAAAAAGTCAGCAATAAAGGACTGTCCTGGAGGCAGGGCAGAGCCAAGCTGACATTGCAGCCCAAGATGCATTCCATTTAAGGGCCAGGATTTTAAAGAATGTGCTTTTCAGCCTCTCCCATAAGCTCACACAGGCAGCTGAGGCAGAAGGAGCTGTGTGAGCAACGAGATGTGTTTTTTCTCTTTACCCATAGATGCCTTTCAAGGCATGCTCCCTGACTCCTCCCTCCTGGCACCTACCCCAGACAGAGTGGGCTTGGCTGGAGGGTTGGCAAGGGAACACACTCGGGAAAGGGGAAGAAAAAATGTTTTCAAGTCTAGCTATGCAGTGGACTTGCTGAGTGTCATCTGGTCAGGTTTATGAGTGTGTAAGTCAAGGGGAGAATGCTGTCCTGATCAAAAATCCACAAGTCTGCCCTCTGAAGTGTAAAAAGCTCAAGCCTGAATATTGCTGAAGGTGGCCCGGCACGCATTCATTCATTCACTCATTCATTTATTTAACACATACTTCTCGAAAGCCTTCTCTTTACCCAAATCCATGCAAAGGAAATAGTGTCAGCCCTGAAGCCATGCCTCAAATGATCACAAAGCAACCACTTGTCATGGTTTTCTGGTCATGGGTTACAGTGCTTTGCTAAGTTCTGCTATGGTCTATTCCTGGAGTAAAAGGAGGAGACTGGGTATTGGGAAGACTTGGGAAGACCATGGCTTTATTTTAGTTCTCTCAGCCAATCAATCAATAAATAGAAGTTGAACATTGCCTGTGGGTCTATAAATCAGAATATATTTCTGGTTAAACTGGAAATACGGCATATGAGATTTCACTTTGCAGACATGTGTAACAGGGATGTCCTATTCCAGGATACTGATGATCAAAAAGCCAAAGTCATTTCATACCTTCTGGACACAATAGAATCTTCAGAATAAGTTTATTGGGAAACATTTATTTTTATTGCTCAGTTAAAACTGAACTTTTTCATTATAACAATAGGGGTCCTTTTGCTCTGAGCTTTACAATATTCAGCCACTGAGATGAAAAAAAATCTTCAGGTAATTTGACAAGTAATTTCTGCATTGGTACCAAAATCACATATAAAACCAAAGTCTAAGAAAAGCATTGCAACTAATCAGAATGTCTCAGAAGCTCTTATACTACAGAAGTACGAAGGACAATGTCCAAAGCATACACATGTTTCCAGTCTCCAAATAAGCTCATAAACATCATTTGCATTTTTTAGAATAATAACAGTTGATATCAATAGCGCTTCTCACACAGTTATATGGCTTTTGAGGCAGAAGCTATATAGGTTTTGGCCTTTGCCAAAAGAATTTTGGATACTAAAAGGCACAAACCATGCCTATGAACACACGCATTCACACACATGTAACCAATGTCAATTCTTTGTGAGAACTCTAAGAGCGGCAGAAATTCACAGTATTGGAAATAATATCCAATACTTTGCCTTCAGATAAGTCCCCATCCAAACCAGGCATCAGTCATATTTCCTAAACTATAATGTGAAGATGTTAATAAGTGTGAGATATTAATAGGTGTTAAGATATTTAAATATTAACAGGTGTTCTGCCACAGAAAGGTGGAGTGGCCAACTAAGTTTGGAAAAATGGTAGATTAAACCAAATAAGTTGGCATTCTGTTTGTTGTTTGTTTTTATTGCTGATCAGGAAGGAGCTTTAATGCATCCACACACACTGTGAATTCAAGATAGGAACAGAGTATGATCCATTTTCTAAACTTAATTAACCACATTACCCTTTTGTCAGGGGATACCAGTCTTCTGCGGGAATACTTCTACAGAGGACAATTATCTCTGACTTGGTCATAAATATCTTAAGAATCATCTTGGCCCTGTGGAATTTCCTTTGACCCATCCACATAAAGACAATCTCTCCTCTGTTCCCCCACAGTAGTCTCAATAGAACACAAAGAATCCCAAATATTTTCCTATTTTACATATACCTTATATATTTATATACCCAAAGTTAAATATCCATATATGTAATCTCCTTCAAGGTACAAATTATACATTACTCATCCACGTGTCCTCAAAGTTTGGTCCATGGCTATTACTATTAATCATAGAACCTATGAATGAATGAATGAATGAATGAATGAATGTTACTACTTAAAAATAACTTACTTTACTGAAGTTTCAGGAATATCAGTTTCTTTATTTAAACCACCTCATCTGATATATGGTTAATACTGATCAATTCATTTCTGTTGTAACTGTCATCTGTGACTCAATATACATGTTGGATTACATACAGGTGCTCTGAAATAGTCTTTATCAGGTTCTATGCAGCCAAATAATCTTCCTCCTTGTAGTACTCCAAGCCAGCCTTCCCTCCTGTTCCGACTTTCCACTGCTTCCTGTCATACACCCTCCATCTCAGACAAACAACAAGACTCCACCTTCTCTAAATGTGGCTGGCATTTCCCTGTCCCTGAGCATTTCCTGCCCCATTCTTTCCATCCTCGGTCTTTTGGCAACTGTTCACCCAAAGTCTACTAAAGCCTGGGCATTGCACCAGGCACTGGGTTACAAGGATGAATAGATAGGGTTGCTGCTCTCAAGTACATCACAATGGCCACATACACATGGGGCATGCTGTGACAGAGGTCAGTATGGGCTACTATGTCAGCACAGCAAGGATACTGGAGCAGGATTTCCTGAGAAGGAGCTGTTTAAGCTGGATCATTACTTGAGTTCCATATTACTAGTGAGTACAGCTACCTATCCTCAAAGGCAAGAATCTAGGCTCTGCCCTTTCTCTTCTACTTCCCATTTCTATGTAATAAACATACAGGACTTGGCCACCGAGAACATCAGGCATCCTCATCCATGCATCGAACTGGATGAGTTATACCTAAGACTGTTCCACATATAAGAGCTATCTGAGATTAGAGAAGAAGGAAATTGGAAGGAAGTAGAAAGCAGCTTACCAGGGCAGCCCTCATGGTGTTGGTGTTGGCATCTTACAATTGTTGTCAAACAAGATGGAAGTTACAGCATTGTCACTGTCCACACATGAGCACACTTGGTTGTTGTCCTGGTGGCAAGGTTACATAATTACAAACCTTGGTCTTTTAATCAATGAACCATTTAAGGATCATTTAAAGAAAAAAATAAATGAGTCCTGGATTCATACCTTCCTGTATGATGAAGAAAGCACCAGTTCTAGAACTTGTAAATGTGTGTCAGGGTCTGGGAAGAAACCCCCAGATCAATGGTGCAGTGCTGTGGGAAGAAATGCTTGTGTTCACTAGTCTTAATTTCACAGAGAGAGGCATTGCCTAGAGAACCATAGACACCAGCAACTCTAAATCAGAGAGCCAATCGGCAGAGCCCACCTTGTGAAGACAATTTAAGAATATTACAACCAACATATTTTGCTTGTATTTTCATTTTAATGTATGCACAAGTATCTAAACAAATCTTAAAGAGCTCTTTCAATAAGGGTAAAATTATAATTCTAAGATATAAAGCATTGTGGTCACAGTTTAATTGGCAGTACTTTTTTCCTCAGAGGTACATAAAATAATGGTGCATCTTAAAATCAATAGTGTCTTAGATGCTATGAAATATGGAGGCTACTTGCTTACCCAGTTAACCCACGGAATCCTAACTGTAATTAAGTTTTCTCTTTATGTATCACTCCAGTTGAGTTGAAAGCTCCTCCAGTCCATTAGCTATCCACCTGAGCTCCAGAAATATGTCAGTGCTCTTTGTGTTCTCTGGAAGAGAACAGCAAAATGTGAAAAACTTTAATATTTAATACTGGCCTGTTATCCTCATTTCTGTTTTCAGGAATTAGATGGGAATGACTTCATTGCTCTGCAGGCAACTGTATTGATGGAATGGGCCTCACTCTGTGCAACAGATGTGCTCCCAGAGAATATGTGCTTAATTTAGATTTTTAAAAATTCAATTGTGCTCCCACAGAAAACCAGTTTGCTTAAGACATCACACACACACACACACACACACACACACACAGGCGCACACACACACACACACACACACACACAGGCACACATACACAATTTCACTTGAGAATCCTACAAACAAGGATCATAAGACTAGTTGGGAGCAGAGCCCAGGTCTGCATGCTGAGTTTCCTGACTCTGGTGGCCACCCCCACTCTTTTGAAGGATAATTATCTCTTTAGATTTATAAACCCAGAGAAATTGAAAACTCTTTCCACATTACCTCTTAAACATGGGGCAACATGGTGTCACTAACAAGTATGTAATTCATGTATCTACAAGCCTTTGCTATAGGCTTTTGTGTCAAGAAATAGGAAAGTAAAAACGAGATCCTCAGCCTCGAGGAGGGGATTGCAATTGATGGGATTTTCAAAACGAGAAAATGGTCCAGGTCTAAGGAAATGGTGTTCGGTCACAGTATCCTAAGAGTGTTCACTGGAAGGATTTTCTCCTCCTGTCATTCTGAAATCTTAATGGGTTTGAACTGATTCACTGAGCCATGGCACTGAAAGGGAAGAGAAATGTCAAGGCTCCGTGTTTCTAGTCATGCATTGGGGGGCCAGAGCCCAGAACTTCTAGGTTTGAATGCATTTCCACCATGAAAAATAAATCATTGCACAAGCCTTTCCAAGCACCTGTAACGTTCCTTCTTGCCCTGGGTCCCTCTCCATGCAGCAGAAGGTGGAGCCTACCTGGTCCCCACTTTCAGGGAGATGACTGTAGGGATGTGGAGGTCATCCCCACACCTAAAGATAAGGGAAAGCCACCTAAGCAGATTTACTATTCCGAGGGGCCTGGGCTGTGGTTGCCATGGAAACAATGTGTCTGATACCATCACACCACAGGCTACGAACACCTTTACTGGGTAGTGGGTAGATGGAGAAAATTGCCAAAGGAATGTACCCAGAGGCCAGTAGGGGTAATAGTGCATCCAGCACATCCTGCAGAAAGCAATAAGACCTCCTTACAGCAGTTCAGACCAGCACCTGGAGGTTGTAGGAGACACCTAACTGGAAACGTTCTGCTTCTGGCTGGTATGGCCTGGGTGCTCCCTCACTTCACTACACAAATTGCCACTAGTCTGGAGGCCTCTCTGATTGCCTCTGGGGCTCTCTGTTCAAACTAGGGAAGAACTATAAGCAGGGAATCAGAGAAGTGGGTAGAGAAGGATATCAATAGCATGAGGTGTTACATCACTGAGAATGCACAACACCCCAAAGGAAAATACAAAATGGTGTCATTATCTATTCTAGAATTGAGGTCAATGGACCATCAATTAAATTATGTATGTTAATACAAAGCCAGGTGAGGGCACTCTTCCTATACATCCTTACATACTGTTCTAAGATATTTCCTTCTTTTTCTTTATGCAAGTTTTTATCTAAATAACCACAAGGACCTCAGTGTAGGGAGGAAAACACACCCTGAAGGAGAGGAGAGATGCTAGTGATTTAGTGGGGTAGAGACCACATGTGTGTGGGTGGTTGGGGTGTGGAAACAGTGAGGCATTCTTCCAAGGACTGGGGACATGAGCCTGAGTTCCCACCAATTAAAAAAGATGTCACTTTCCCATCTGCCCCAGAACAGCTGTTGAGCTCACACTGCTGAGCAGTGCTGCTCAAAAACCACCTTCCCAACAAGAGTAGAGAAGTGCAAGCAGAGGGGCAGAACACCAGGCACAAAGAGGTCTAAGCCCCACTCCTTCCCCAAGGAGGAGCTTGTTTAAGCTAGAGTTTCAAGTAGTCCACCCCACTGAGAGCTCTGCTCTAGACTCATCCCTGAACCATACAGATCTCTGAGCCAGAGACATCCCATGTCAATGCTAGCAGAGGAGAACGTGGGGGTCGTCACTCACATTTCTGATTTACAGATTACCTGAGGACTGTCCCAAAGCTGGAGAGCTGAGTTCCATTAACTGGTTCCTTGGTCTGAGGCCAAACTATCAGGCACCACTTCCTTCTAACATGTTGGATTTTCCAACATAGAATTATTTATTCATGAAGTTCCTTAGACCTGAATACTATTCAAGCTTATTCATTTTCTTACCTCCCCTAATAATCTATCATTGGAACTATACATTTGATTCCCAATTATAAACTAAGACTTACATCCAGGGCCCTGATATTGTCTTAGAAATGCAGAGTTGAACCCAAAACAAAGCCAATAAAGAAGGCATCTAAAATTCATTGGCACCACCATGCAGTTTGAGTCTTATTTAAAACAACTATTCATTTTAATGACTGTTCAAGTTTATTTTCATAAAAATGTGTTTTACATAAGCCCCAAAGTTTCATATACAATTAATTCCCTTCACAAAGAAGCTGTGTTTCAAATCCAGAATGGTCATGCTGGTCTCCATGACGGTAGGGCTTGTTTCTTTCAAGTTGTAGTTGCCTTTTTAACACTGTAATTAAGCTTGAGGGAAAAAAATCATAATGCAAACCAAATAAATCCTGCCCTTCATACAATTATGTATGGTATGTGGTGAGGAAAAAAAATGATCTAGGCTTTGTTCATCTTAAAATACACTTGGCAGCCACTTCACTTAATAAGCTCCTTTTTCTTTCTGAGAACAAGGAAGTCATGAAGTCCAAGCAATAATGGAGGAACGCTGGCACCCCCAGAGGGAAAGGACAACATCCTACAGCAGAGACCTGCAAACAGGGCTTGGAATGCTACTCTGATCCAGCTCCTTCATGATAAGTCTATCTCTCTGGATCTTGCTTTCTTTATTGTTTCTGCCTTTGGTGGACCCTAAAATTTACACGATGAGACAAAGCCCAACAGCAAGAAGGTGCAAACCTTGTTCTCCTGCAGAACCCCACAGTCCTCATGGAGTACCAGCCCTCCTGCTGGGTCCAATCTCTCTGACCCTGCCACTCCCTGATCACATAGGACCTGGCATGAGAGGCTGTCCCACTGGACCTCACAGTGTTCTCTCACTGGGGCTTGTACTCCACACACACATAAGCTTCCTCTGAGTCTGTCTTGACTAGTTCCAATCATAAGTGAGCTGCCACCTTTTCTTCTTCCCCTTATGTGTTCATAGGCTGGGGAGCACTGGGAGCACTTCCTCACTGTGGCTGAGGAAGCCACAAAATGGGGCAACCCAGATCTATCCACTTATTCCACCCTCTATCCACTCAGATCTATCCACTTATTCCACCCTCATTGCTGGCAATCAGAACTTCCAACCTGGACTATTTCAAAGCTTTCCAAGATCCCTACTGTCTTCAAATTCTGTTTCCTCCAACCCAAAGAGCATTGCAATGGGTGTGAATGTTCTAAACAGCCATCCAACTACATCATGCTTCCTGCTCAGCAACCTTCATCAACACTGGGGATCAAAGTGTGGGCAGACCCTCACACTGACTTTCAAGAGTCTGGGTCCCATCTCTTCTTTTAAGTTAGTGTTTCCAACCGCTTCCTTTCTGTACAGTATTTGAGACACACTGGACTACTTACTGATCTCTGCCATCCTTTGATGGCCTCCATGCCTTTGCTGATGTTTTTTTTTTCTACTTAGAAGGTCAAGACTACCTGTTTAAATCCTACTAGCCATTCAAGGCTTGGTTCCTTACCACCTCCACCCCATTAAGAACTTTCTTCTTCTCCACACGAGCCCCATAAAAGCCTCATGTAGCTCACTGAGAGCTCTTACTTTGTTTCAACAACAAGCAACCAATGCTCCATGCCCCACCTTGCATGTTGGCCCTCTATGAGGATGTCTTACTCAGCATACAGTCCAAATGCTCCTGGAGGGCAGAAGCCACATCCAATCAATCTATTCCTCCTGCTGGGTAAAGTAGCTTGCATTTAATAGACAATTAAATATATATTTGTTGACAGAATAACTGAATGAGACACTTCCCCAGAGTTTTGTTTCATAAAGAAGTTTAGAGGGAGAAGTAAATTTGCATACTTTGTTCTGAATTTTGTCTGACACCTTATCACATCAAGGTAGGTAGCAATCCTATAAGTCTCAGATTAGATGTCACTTCCTACATTAGGTGAAGTTAGGTTCCTCCTATGTACCATCACACACACTCACACACATGTGCATGCACACACACACACATACACACACACTTGCTCTGAGTGCTGGTACAGGACAGAGGAGGTAGGGAGGTACATTTCCACTCCTGGTTTTTTACTCCATTGGAGGTGAGCTTCCACCAGCATCATACTCCTGGCCTCTCTCTCCACCCCTCATTCACCCATGCTGAGTTTATACTGATTCTTACAAAGGGGAAGAAGGAACCATGACCTAGTTAACCTAGCCCTCCTCCCCTCTCTTAGGCGCAAGTTCCCTGCAGGAAGCACATCCCATGCCTGCCTGCTCATCCCCTGGGGCTTTCACTGGGATGCAGACTCTCCTGCTGCAAATGGGAGCCTTGGCCTGACCCAGACTTCCGGGACTAATGGACCAGCTGAAGAAACCAAGATTCAGTGTCAGGCAGCCCATTTGCCTAAAGGTGTAAGCTATATTCTCCAATAACAGCTTCCTGTGAATCTCAGTGCTGACTTGATTTGCCATCTGCCTTACCCCTTCATCTTGTATCTTGGTTGGCTCAGATCTTGAGTGAGGAAGAGGAGAGTTATCCATTGGACCTTTTAAAACACCAACTTTGTCTTACAATAATTTCTTATTTATCATCAGTGTTCGCTGTGGACCCTCAGCTATGCGAGGACTGGCTCTTCTCTCCTGTTCAACATGTCCAGGGTACCCAGCCATAACCAGTGTGTGTTGAATGCTAAACTCTAGTGGTTAATTTAAAAAAGTTATTATTGACACTATTGAGAAAAATTAGAAGAAAGAGGGAAAGAAAACAGGGACAGAAGGAAGAGGAAAGGGAAGGAGTTCTACAAGAAAGAGACTGGCAAGGAAGAGAAGGCAGGAGGAAACAAGGGCATGATGAAAAAGGAAGGATGGAAAGAAGGAAGGGAGGAGGGAGGAAGGGAAGCAAAGAGTAGGAATCAAGGGGGGAACATGGAAAGAGAGACAAGGATAAGCCAAATGGGGGATAAAAAGATAGTTCCAGAACCGGTGCCCTGCAAGCACAGCCAGAGAACCACTGGAATCACAGCAGGTGCCTGCCTCTCTCTGCCCTCCCCTCTTCCCAGCCTCTCAGGGCTTCTGGTCCCACCCACTCCCAACTTCCAGCCATAAAAGGAGCACACACTTCCCAGCCTTTCTCTCCATGAGCTGCTGGGAGGAGGAAATGGAATGGATACAGATGAACGCACCTGGCAAGGAGGAGGCAGCACCAAGGGGAGGCCTTATTACTGCTCTAAGGCGGCCACAGGACCCCCAACACTGCCTAAGCAGGCCCCCTCCCCAGAAGCTCAGAGAATGGCCTCTGATAGGCAAATACCACAGGCTCCTCCCACTGCACCCCCTAGCCCCACCCCCACTGCCCTCCCCCTGCCTTCCACCCCTTGCTGCTCAGTTCTCATTATCCTTCTGCTAATCGAGTACAGCTGGGCACTTGATCAAAGCTATTGGTTCTGTAACTCACCCAAACGCATCACAAGCGGAGACTTTTATGACCGTCCCTGGGTATATATCTCTGTGATATATCTCCTCTGTGAGCGTGCTCCGGCTGCCCCTGGAGTCTAGACACATCTCATTTCAAAGGATGTTTGAGAAAAGGAACCTGAGGCCTCTAATAGGTCTTCCTTCCTGCACACCACCCCCTTTCACCCAACCGCCAAAGAGGCACAAACATTTCTCAGAAAATAAGCAGGAAAATTAAGGTTAATCATTTTGTATTTATCTGATCTATAGATGAACTAGTATCACCAGGCAGCACTCATAACTGAATATTCCCTGGGACCCCCAAACAGTGGAGATTTTACAAAGAAATTCTGCTCTATTCATAAGAAACATGTCCTGTTTATACCCAAGTTATGTCACCCACAAAATGACCTTTCAATATTTACACATTCAATGCACATTGATGATGATGATTAACACTGTGTTGTTGTTGTTGTTGTTATTAAAACCTTAAGTTTTCCTCTCTGAGCCTTGGGTAACTTGAATGACACTCCCTATTAGTCTGCTGAGCTGTCATAAAAAGTCCCACAGACCGTGTGGCTTCCACAACACAAATTTAGTTTCTCACAGCCATAGAGTCTGAATGTCTGACATCAAGGTATCAGCAGGCTTGGTTTCTTCTAAGGCCTGTCTCCTTGGCTGGTAGATGGTTGTCTGCCATCTGGGTTGTCTATTCAGACAACCCTGGGTCTTCACATGGTCTTTCCTCTGTGTGTGTCTGAGTCCCAATCTCCTCTTATAAGGACATCAGTCATAGAGGAGTAGGGCTGCCCTAATGACTTCATTTTAACTGTCTCCGAAAAGACCCTGTCTCCAAGTACAGTGACATTCTGAGGTACCGGGGGCTAGGACATCAACATATGAATGGTGGGGGGGGGGAACAAAATTCAACCCATAACACATTCTGTCCCAAATTCTCTCCTCAAGCCAGACCATAGTAGTCAGGAGAACAAAGTAAAGACCCAATTCCCAACCTCTACTAAGAACAGGGAAATTGTTAGCGAGCACCCCCAACTTGGGAGCACCCCCAACTGACAGACCCTTCAGGGCAACCTGACTGGAACCAACTGTCCACCCTGTTATTAGGCTGTCCAGTTCTGAGGTACTGAGAAGGGATTGATAGGTGCCACCAGAGATGCTAGCTCAGCTTTCTGGGGGGTGTGATGCAATGTGTTAGATCTTCATCTCCCCCCACCAAAGGAAAAGTAAACCCTGGCGGAAATGGCTGTAGTCAGTTAGTTAACTTCCCCGAACCTTGGTCTCTTCATCTGTAAGTTGAAGAGAGAATTGGATCTACTTCATTTAACCATATGAAGATTAAATGAGAATATCTACCTTTTACTTAACACAGTGTCTGGCACACAGTAAGTGCTCAAAACACACTAGCCAGAGTGACAATGGTGGCAGTGGTGGGAATCAGGGGGCATATTTTATCATCCCCCAGATCTGCTCTAGTGTCCCCGCTTCCCCAGCCTTGGCTGTGCTCTCAACTTCCTTCCCTTACCAACAGATGCCTCTTTCCTCTTCTCTGCCATCCCTCAAAGGCCAGCTCTGGCCCCACTGTCTCCCAGATGGTTTTCTAGAACTCTTTAGCATGCACAAGCTCTTTGCCTCTGGACTTCAACAGCTCAAGCCAACAGTGTTTCCTTTGGTCTTAAGCCCCATCTTGTGCTGCTGACCTGTGTGTTCTTCCTAGCTACCATGGAAGCCACTCAGGTATGAGGACTCCACAGCTCACCTCTTAATAGTGTCCTCAGGGTTGTCTCTCCAACACACCCTACATTTGCAGTCCTCTGTGTCTTTGCTCACATGATGCCTGCCCCTAGGGCACCTTTTGCTACAATGCAACCCACTCCACAAGCCTGGCTAAGGCCTTCCTCGATGTCCTGCATGTAAAGGGAGCTCTTCGGCCTCTGTGCACCCATGGCAACAAACACATGAATTTTACATCCCTTTGTAATCTTTGCTGCCATCCACTGAATGCCTACTATGTGCCAGGCACTGCATCAGGGGCTTCACCCACATTGGTTCCACATACTATAAATTCATTGACCCCCTATATTCCACAAGTGAGAAAACCAAGATGCCAGGTGAAGTGACTTCTCTCAGTCATGTAGAAAGGAAGGAAAAGAAGTTGTGACTTTCTACATCTGGCTGCAAACACAGATCTTTTTATACCACACCAATGATTCTCAAAGGAGTTGAATGAAGCCATAAATTGTGTGGGGTCATATAATGGAATAGTACCCAGCAGTGAAAAAAAGAATATACTACCACTCATGCACCATGAGGCATGAGCAAAGGAACCAGACACAAATCCTAAATGTATGATTGTATTTACGTGAAGTTCAGGAAAAAGCAAAACTCATCTACATTGATAGAAATTAGAATAGTAGTTACTTCTGGGTGACTGGGGGGCAGTGATTCACTTGGAAGGGGCATGAGGGAGACTTTTGGAGGCTGGAAAGACTCCCTATATATCTGGGTGCTATTCATACCAGTGCATATGTATGTAAAAATTCATATACTATATACTATATATGCATGTTACACCTCAATAAAAAATTTTAAAAAACATCTCAGGGAGGACATGTGTAGTTTTTAAAATATATTCAATATTATAATTTCATATTTGGAAACCAAAAAAAAAAACCTACTCTTGCTTTTGAAACACAAAGTTTAAAGGAATTTTCAAGATTTATGTTTCTCCACAGGAGACATATGTTGAAAAGACTGAGCACACTGCACCACACTGTTCACATTCTGCCTCAGATCCTTGTGTACCTCTGGCTCCCCCACTAGACTCAGGGCATCCTTGACGGAAGGCACCATCTTGGTACAGTGACAGCAAACAGCACAGGGACTGCCGGGTGTACAGGAAAGGTTTAGTGAGCGAGTGTTGAATGGGTCCCAGAAACTGACTGGCTGGCCATCCCTGCCTCCTGGAACCCACAACATGCCGAAGCATCAAAGAATTCAGGCCCACGACCGTGCTTCCCAGTCCCGTCCATCATTCAGACACATTTAGCAATTCAGAAAAAAAAGAAAAGACAACATCTGCTGTGGAAGGTCTTGCTCTGAACAAGGGTGGCTGTTCGGCAGGCCTGGCAGGGCGCTGAGCTGCTGAGGGTCTGACTCCACCCCACTAATCATATAAAATTTCCCCAGCCAATGCCTCTGCCCCCTGTGGGCAGTTTGCTCTGCATGCAGACTCCGGGCACAGAGAAGCTGCTGGAAGTTGCTCTTGCAGGCAATGGCATTTGCTGTTCTTAGAACAAAGCCTTTAATTTGTATGTCAAGAAGCTTAGTGTATTTCACACTGTCGTCCTCATCATGAACTCCCAGGGGAGGAGGGTGAGCATGAACCTTCTTGTATTGAGTGCCTGGCATGTCAAGTCCCCAGTGCAGGTCCTAGCACAGGGTGGGCACATTCAGGTAAGTTCATTTCCCCCTTCCTTGGGAGTTCATGATGAGAAGGACAGTATTCAGCATTGTCAGCCAAGCAAGATGTAGATTTTTCTCGAGAACCCACCCTATGCAATAGGGGTTGTCAAGAAAATGAAGTGTCTTTGGTGGCTGATACTGCCAAACCCCTTGATTAGCTGGGCCATGCTGAGCCCTGGAGAGAAAAATGCAGAAGCTACTTTGCTCTCTTTTAATGTGGCAAAGTGTAAGTCTGTGACACCTTCCTGCAGTCTTTGCTCTGTATCAGATCTCACAAAAGTTCCTGGAAAGTTCCTGCCCAGCTGTCAGCTTTGACTTACAAGCAGATGACAAGGCATCCTCAGGTTCAATGAGGCCCTGGACCCTACAGGCTCTTGCCTTTATCACAAAAATACATCCTCATCTTTGTCAGATTCTGGAACACTCTCAGGATTCCACTCACTGCTTTTGTGTCACTCCTTTGGATAAAGTTGAGAAACTCTAGAAACTGATTATAGGCTTATGAATGTCTAGCCTCTTGGTCATTCTTAATTAGGACCAGGTGGACAGATTAATTGGCAGGTCCTCTGAATACCACAAGAAGAACCAAATGCAGTCAAATTATCAAGCAATAGAAATAAAGGGAGATAACAGACAAGGAGGTCCTGTCTGGAGTGGCTCCAGAGACTGGCAGAGTAGAACATCTCTTAGAGACATTATAGTCCATTCCTTGCTCCTTCATGTTTATAGATGCCCCCAAAGAAGGGTACTAGCCAAACTCATCCTCCCAGATACCCCAAAGTGGGAGTGGACCTTGGAGTGGGTCATGTCTTCCTAGTTACCAAAGTCAGGGGTCTTCTCTCTTGCAATGAAGCCATAGTGTTGTTCTCCCAATTAAGTCCCTCACTCCTTCTCTGCTACCCAAGTTTGCAGAATGAGTTATGTGGGCCCTCCACAGGTGAGAGCTGAGTGGGGAGCCCAGCACGAGGCCACTTCTGCCCTCAAGCTCACAGATATTCTACAGAAGTTATCCCATCTGCCGTACATTCATTTATTACCTTTAGGGGGTGCATCTCTAATTATGAGATACACTGAAGATCACAGGGGTAAATTTAGGCAAGTTTTCTGCCCTTGGAATTTCTTAGTCTGGTAGAAGAAACTTATGTTTAATAACAATACAAGGTAGGTGGTGAGAACTATCCCCAGGAAGGGCCCAGGACTCTATGGAGACATAGTTGAAAGACTCAGAAAAAGAGAAACATAGAGTAGGAGAGATGTGTGTTGGGCCTTGAAAGAGAGATCTCTGGATAGATGAGGAAAATAGGAAAATGGGAAGGAACTAGCCTGCCAAGGTGAGAGGGCTCAGGATCAAAACGGGGGAGATGAGAATATATAGGGCACGTTCAGAAAGCAGTAAGTCGATTAATCTCACTAGCCAGAGTAAGTGAAAAGGAGAAATGGGAGATAAGACCATTTAAGAAGTGGTCTAATTTAAGAAAAGTCTAAAACTCAGAGGACCTTAATGCCATTTTGGATGCTTAGACTTTTTTCATTAGGCAAAAAGAAGTTACTGAAGAACATGATTAGGGTCAAGGACAGCATGGGGGATTCGGAGTAGCTTGAGTGAACTTTGCCTTCAGAAGAAAGATCTGAAAGTTTAAGAATCAAAGGCAGAAAATGCAGAATCACCATATCAGAGGAAGAAAACTTCTGCTCCCTTTCAAGCTTTCCACAATCCCTATTCACCAACTTTCCCTTCTCTCTTCATATATTCAGATTCCCCCTCTCTTTTGGTTTGTTCTTCACAGAGCACAAAGTGCCAAGTCTATCTCTTACATTTAGAAAATTAAATGTGTACAAACTGCCCCACACACCCTTTTTCTCACAGGCAAGCATCATAAGATGATAGTAAACCTCCTAAAATAGATGAATCTGTGCACACTCCACTTTTAAAACCACAAGGTATTTACAAGATGATCCATTAAAGAGTGGAAATAAAATACAGTACTAGAATCTCAATCTTTATTTATCTAAAAATATGCAAGTAAAATCATGTTTTACTAACCCAGTAGAACTGTGCTGTAATTCAATAGGAAGAGTCAAAAAAATCAGTCACATAAAATTCAGGGTAATGTTCTTGGAAGGTTAACAATGGCTGAAAAGAATATCAGCAAATGTCTTAACAGACCCAAAAGAAGCAGAAGACAATAGAATATTATTTTTAAAAAACTGAGTAAAAAGTAACTGTCCACTTGGATTTCTATACCTTGCTAAGTTATCACTGAAGAATAAGAGTAAAAGAAACAAAAACAAACAAAAAACCTTACCAATAACAGACTTTTGCTGAAAGAATAATTTTCTTCCTCCAAATATAAAGGATGAAAATTAGGGAAATGGAAACAGAAGTCAGAGAAGTGGGAAGTAAGATGAAATGGGGAAATGAATAAACATGTCCATAAGTGTAATAATAACAATATAAATAATAAAAATTAAGATTAATTTGAGGACTATAAAAACAAAGATGGAACCAAAAATACTGGATAAAGGAAATTTATAATAAGGAAAGTTATAATCCCAGTTAAAATTTTATGATGTTTTTGTATTTTTCAGGAGGATGACTGAGCTATTGATTAACTTTGATGTTAGGTAAAGTGTACATGAAATTGTTTGAAGTGACCATTGGAAAACAGGAAAAGAATATATAACTTCCAAATAAGTAGAAAGGATAAGGAATAATAAAGAAAGTGCTACCTATCCAAAGAAGGCAAGAAAGAAGAGGAGAAATAAATGCAAAGAAAAAAATAGAATACATCCAAATATATCAGTAATGACAAGAAATGAGATGGATGAGATTCAAGCCATTGAAGCCCAGATTGCCAGACTGGATAGAAAAAACGAAACCTAGTTATATGCTATTTACAAGAAACATGCTCAAAAACAAAAGATAGCTTTTGTATGTAAGAAGATGGAAAAATGATATACCAGATAAATACCAACCAAAAGAAGTCTGACAAAATGGAATTTCAGGGGAAAGCATTATTGGAGACAAAGATGTTCACAACCCAGTAACACAAAGAATGATATCCCAGGAAGATATCATAATTCCAACATTGTTGACACCTGAGAATACAGTTGCAAAATATATGAAGATTGACAAAACTACCACGTGAAGTTGACAAATCAGCAATGACCATGGGAAATTTTAGCACTTCTCTAGATAATTAATACATTAAAGAGAACAAAAATTACCAAAGATACAGAAAATCTGAACAACATAATTAAAAGCATGATCTAATGGACATCTATAGAGAGAGTTCTCTGGGCACATCCTCTGCCTCTCCCACTCACTCTTCAACCAACTTCTTCCACTCCTAACATTCTTCTCAGTCAACAGCCGTATGACCTCCCAGTTACCAAATTCTTATTATTCTGCTTTTAAAACTATTGATTCCTGAGGCGCCTGGGTGGCTCAGCTGGTTAAACATCCAACTCTTGATTTCAGTTCAGGTCATGCTCTCACAATTTGTGAGATCAAGCCCGTGTCAGGCTCTGCACTGACAGCATTGAGCCTGCTTGAGATTCTCTCTCTCTCTCTCTCTCTCTCTCTCTCTCTCTCTCTCTCAATAAATAAACAAACTTAAAAAAACTATTGGTTCCTCTCTTCTTGAAACTCTCTGATAACCACACTTCCAAGACCCTAGATTCCTGTTACTTCTAACTCTCTTTCTGTTCGTTCATCACTGCTTTTGTGTGTTCAGCTTCACCTCCTGGTCTTCTCCAAGGTTCTGTCCTCGTCTCTTTTCATCCCATTCCGTAAGACCTCCCTAACAAACTATTTCATGCTATGGATTTATGTCAGAAATGTAAGTTTGGGAGTCAAGGGTTTAGTTCAGAAGCCAGCAAAGATGCAAGTGCAGCCCACAGGCTCCCTCAGAGAGCACCCTGGTGAATGCCAGGGCTTGGGGGTATACGGGGGTTAGGAGGCCTGACATGGTGACAGTCTCCCCTCTAAATTCAGAGCAGGGTCAACGCATGTTTTATTCACCTTTACACCTAGCTCAGTGCCTAGCCTGTGGCCAATATTTGATAAGTTTGTTACTTGATTGAGCACACACTGTGTTTCGCATGTTCTATGGAGAGCTCCAGAAATAGTCTGTTGAGGGCTGGAAAGTTATCATCAATCTCTGAGAGCTTCCTCAAGGGCTCAGACTCAGGCCAGGAGCTATAGCCCAAACAATAGCCAAGATTCTGGTCAGAGGTCAGTCGAAGCCACCTCCAGGGAAGCCGCTCCTTAGAACTACTCTTCCTGCTTTGGAAAAACCAGAGCACTGCCTTAAATCTATTGTCTCCCTGCTATTCCTCCCTGACCCTCTTTTTCTCTCTCCCCATTACAGAAACTTCCCTCCCTACACCATCTACACAGCTGCGAAGATGCCCACAGTCCCTGAGAGAGACAGGACATGGGCACCCTTTGCATCAATGACTGTGGACCAGGGAATGCAGTCTTCTGGCAAAGCAAAGTGGCCATTTTCACAGACATTTCATAAGCACATAAGCCAAACCCCAAGCTGCTGAAAAATCGGTCTCCTGTCCTTCCACATTCCTGCGGCAATAGAAGTTCATTTTCTCATCATATACTGTAAATTACAGGCTGAAAAGGTGGGTCACGTCTGACTTCAGCCTATAAATAGCTGATCTTCCTTTGCTTCCTCAGAGGGGCCATTCTCAACAGTGGCTTAGCTCAATGCATCCCCAGCAGAGGGACAAAAAGGCAAGAACAGAAATCAAATCTCCTTCTCGTGAGCCCAGGGTCAGAACCCAGAGTTTTTCATGCCTCTGAACCAGAGAAGACCCTGCCCAGTGCACATATATTTTTCTATAAGGCAACATCTAGGTAAACCCAGTCTCTTCATCTCTCTTACACACCCCTTCTGCAAATAGCTCCCAGCACTGCCCAGAATCTTGTAAAATAAAAATCAAAGCTAAGCAAATAATTTAAGGCTCATGTTTAAACCTTTCCCAGGTCTCTGAATTCATTGCCTCTTAAACTGAAAATGATTTTGCCACAGGCTCCTGAAGCCAGTCGAGGACGACAGCAGCCTCCCACCTCACACCAGAGGTATTTTGCTTGGTAAGTGGAACTTCTCACGGGGCATGTGGAAGGCAGTTTTTAACCAATCCACAATAGTATTTATCACCAGCTACATGCCTGACATAAAACAGATGCAAAAGTGAATAACAAATATGAGTTATGTCCTCAAGGAGCACAGAGTCAGGTTGGATCGGCATAACACACTCTGTGAAACAACAGGGAAACAGAAGAAAATTGGGATTAAGTCTTCAGTCCAGTGGAACAGAAGGAGAGCATGACAGGCATGCATGGAGAACAGTCTGTGAGGACTGAAGGCTCCCTGGTAGATGTGGGAACAGAGCTCTGGAGACAGAGATAAAGGGAAACAACCTAGAACCAGGAGAACAGCATGAGCAAAGGCAAGAAAGCAAAATAAAATCATGTTTAAGGAGATGTGTCACATGTAGAAAAAGGCATTGTCAGCATTGTGGACTGAATTGTGTCCCCCCACTTAAATTCATATGCTGAAATTCTAGCACCTCAGAATGTTGGCTGTATTTGGAGATAAGGCCTATAAAAAAGGTGATTAAGGTTGAATGAAGTCATATGAGTGGACTGTAATCCAATATGACTGATGTCTTCATAAGAAGAGGAGATGAGGACATAGCAAGGCACAGACAGACAACCATGTGAGGACACACAGGGAAAGCAGCTGTCTACAAGCTAAGGAGAGGGGCCTCAGAAGGAACCAACTTTGTCAACCCCTTGACCTTATTCCAGCCTCCAGAAGGGTGAGAAAATACATTTCTGTTGTGTGAGACTCCAGGCTGGAGTACTTTGTTATGGCAGCCCTAGAAAACTAATATAGTCAGGTTCTCTTGGAAAGAACTCTCTGGAAGCAGCTGGAGACTATTCCAAGAGTCCAGGCACAAGGCAGAAATTGTGAGAACGGATGTCAGAGAATTAGAACGTAATATAGACCGGTCTTGGCCACTGGCTGCATGCAGGGAAAAAGGAGGGACTGGAGTTTAGGATGTCTTGGAAACGTGAGGAAGAAGGATTCCAGGGAAACAGACTGCCATCTCAATTCCCAGGGCGACCTCCACAGAAACCTGGTGCCCTCTCCCTGCCCCTTCCCAATCCTCAGTGCCTGTGCAGCAGGAGACCCCTTTAGGCTACAGAATGTGCCCAGCGCTCTTGAGCTTGGAACATCTTAGGAGAAAAAACCCTAAATCATAACTTAGCACCTGCTCCAGCACTTCTCTGCCCAGCTCTTAGTAGGAGCCAGGTAGGTAGTCCGAGGAGAAATCCCTCCTGGGAAACCAGTCATTAAGAGACTCTGGGAAGCAAAGTGTCGGTCTCGTCCTCCAATCACTAGGGATCCTGGATTCCTCAATCACTCAGTTCCAAGAATCCCAGCCACAGTCACTGACAACTTCAAATCCCAGACACTATAGCTCATGCTGGAACAGAGGAGTCAAGAAATGTACACTGTGACTTCTTGAGGGAAGGTGGCACCTGGGACATCCCTCATCTCCCAAGACACCTGAGCTTGGACTAACGATGGCACACGCTCACACTGTGCAGGCACTAAGTGCTTTTCAGACATCAACATAACTAATTATCCAAATGACCTCATGGTGTGCCAACTATATCCCCCAGTGTAGCTGGGGACCTACCAAAAGGGCTACAGTGAAAAAGAAAATCTCATGGTTGATTTGGACATGGGGCAGCTGAGGATCTCCCTCACTGCTGGTTGTACAACCACTGTGGAAAACTGACCAGCATATCTACTAAAGCAGAACATACACATACCTTATGACCCAGCCATTCCATTCCTAGTTATGTGCCCGACAAGAAATGTGTGCATGTGTGCACCAGAAGACATGTACCATAGCAACACTATGGTACTGACACCTTCCCGTAAATGGGAATTATTAAATAATTAAATGGAAATGAATAATTACAATCACATACAACAATAAGGAAGAATCTCACAAACATGATGCTGAGAAGAAAACTAAACACAAAAGACCACCTATTGTATAATTCTATCTCTGTAAAGTTCACAGACAGGCACAACTAGTTAACCTACGGGGTTAGAAGTGAGGTTTGTGGTTATCCTTGGGGCGGGGAATAATATACCTTCTCCTGCTCTGAGGAGGCATGAGGGAGGATTTTGAGGTGCTGAAGACATGCTGGGTACTGGTTTTACAGGCGTGTTCACTCTGTGAAAATCCAATCAGCCATACCCTTGTATTTGTGCACATTTCTATATGTATATCATATTTCAATAAAATTTTTTAAAAACTAAAACCCCAGATGGTATGAAAATGACTCTCTGTAATGGTGAAAACAAGGCACAGAGGATCCAATTTTCCCAAGGCCAGATAGCCAGCACAGGTCAGACTTGAACCCAAGCAGTCTGGCTCTTGAGTCTAGACATAAAGACAATTCTGTGCCTCCTCTTAAGAGAAGAGGGTGTCTTAGCACATGTCCTGCCTTGACTGTCTTGTTCAAGCCCTGTAGAATCTTAAGCACAGTGCTTGGTACTTACAGAGTATCCAGTCTAATGTTTAAAGGGGTCTAAAGGGGTTTCCACAAGCCACAGCATGACTACTCTGTAGGAGCCAGACCATAAGGACAGATTACTAAAGATAACTGTATAATGATCATGAACATTAAAAATGGTTCTTTAGACCTGGAAGCCATTCCTCACCCCATTCCATCCCTAAAGACCTGATGGAATGAACAAGCTGAAGCCTGGGTTGCCTCTGGGTTGAATACTTTTGTCAATAGTTGATGATGGACCCTCCTTCCAGGGGTTCTGGAAAACCTATTTCATCCTGGCATTTAGAAAGACATCTCTAGACCTCAGGGGCCAACTCACAGGTCAGGAGGCTGCTTGAAAGATTCAGAACATAGAATATGAGATGTAAAACCAGTAGAAATAAAATTGGACAGTCTTTTCTCTAGAGAAAGGCTGGTGCCTGACTTCAGTCCACGCACTCACACACTCAATCACTGAACAAGCAAGCAGTGTCATGCCCCAGTATATAAAGGTGAAAAAGACACAGCCCACACCTGCCATAGGCACTGTGTAGAGGAATCAGACGTATAAAACAGTGAACCTAACCTCTGTAAGCCTCAGTTCTGACCTCATAGCATGGCTGTGGGAGTTAAATAAGATAAGGCAGAAAAGATTGGCACATAGCAAGCACTTTATCAACCATTATTGTTATTTACAATAGCATGTTGCAGAAGTATTTGTGGGTTTCAGTGAGGATTCAAAGGAGAAAGTGGCCAGTTGAATCAGTGAAAGGTGATCAAGGAAAGCTTCACAGATGTGGCACTCCAGCAGTCCACTTCTTAGTGGGCATTTCAAGGGGACCATTCTGCCTGACTTTCCCCCTCCTCTTCCCTACCTGCTCCAGGCCTCACATGTGCTCATCCTACGAGAAACCAGGGAAAACAGGTCCAAGGATATTCAGGACACCCCAGGCACACAGTCAAGGTTCCAGCCTTAATACGCAGTTTTTCAGTGGGTGCTGGTGTCCCCTGACCTCACTGCCCACTGTCAACTTGCCCTACTCATGTCTCCACGCAGGACCTCCATGGCCACCTCCCACTCAGCTCAGGGATCTCCTCTTCTTCTGTGAGGACTGTGACTTTGATTTCTGCTGAGAGGCTGATACTGACCACCCCACGCCCTGAGAGCCCACCTCTGCCTCCACACGCCCCCCATTCACCCCTTCACAGGACCTCAGTCCTCACTCGCACGGTCTCCGAGGCCTGGGGCTGGCTTCTCAGAAGCTTCCCCATGACCCCACAAGTCTTTTTTTTTTTTAACGTTTATTTATTTTTGAGATAGAGAGAGACAGAGCATGAACAGGGGAGGGGCAGAGAGAGAGGGAGACACAGAATCTGAAACAGGCTCCAGGCTCTGAGCGGTCAGCTCAGAGCCCAACGCGGGGCTCGAACTCACGGACCGTGAGATCATGACCTGAGCCGAAGTTGGATGCTTAACCGACCAAGCCACCCAGGCGCCCCAACAAGTCTTCATACATGGACATAGCCCGGAGCCTAAGCAGAGCATCTGAGAAGCCTGTCTCCCCACTCCCAATATCCCAGAGAAGAAAAAAGTAGTGCCTGTCAGAAACGTGATAGAACTGTCAAAAGTACATCAAAACAGCTATATACATTGTGATCTCTAAGTCACAGCTCCATTTGTTCTGTGACAGTGTAAAAATAACAAAATTTCCATCAAGATGGAAAATAAAAACGAGAAATCACTTCAACGGTACTTGAAAACAACGTCTAAACAAAAGTCCCACTTTTTCTCCCTGGCAATCTCTCAGTAGTGGCCTCAGTCACGTCTCTCTTCCTCCCAGTCTCCCTCCTTCTCAGCTCAGGCCATTCTTCCTCCTCCACCTGGCCCTTTTCCCCCCACAGATAGCAAGCAAGAGACAGCAACCATCTGGATCTGAGGACAGTGCCCCAGAGTCGCCCCCACCTCATCTCTGCCAGTGCGAGTTCACAAGATACCAACCCAGGAAGACACCCAGACCCTACAACCATCAGACTGTCATATTCAGGTTGGCCTGAATGAAGAATGTCGGTGGGAGTACTCTTCCAGAAGCCACCAAGAGAAAATTCCCCAGAATTGGGCACTCCACTGTTGGTGCTCATATCTGATACAGCATTGATCATCCCAGGCTGTCTGTTCTCCAGTTAAGACCCATGATTCTTCATCTCTCCTTCCCCTATATCCAGCCCAATGTCTACCCCGGAGGAAAAAGGAGCTCAAGAAATACTTACTGAATGACTGAACAAATGAATAAAAGCTGGCATTAATGCGTGAGTAAATGAAATGGTGATTATAATATTTGTTTGTAACTAATACTTATCTGTATCAAAATAATGCACATACATGATCTGAATAAAACTCACAAAGAACTAACACTCGAAAGGGAGACAGCAATTTCCTTCTGCATCTCCCTACATCCACCAGTCCTGATTCAAGAGACTACACCGCCATCTTTTTTACCTGATTTTTCCTGATATGTACCTTCACCTATCTTGATTTGCCAGTCTGTAAAAAGGGAAGGGAAAAGACGCCATGTGACATTTATAGCAAACTCTCATAGGAGAAATCCCAGCATCATCCCCTGGTGTTCTGGAGCAAGACTATGCCATCTGCAGCAGGAGAGTATACGCCACTCAAAAACTAGTTTCTGGAGTGACAATGGACCCAGCAGAGACCAGAAATCTGCTCCTGCTGCTGCCAGAAGACCATGTGGCCAGAACCACCCACCATAAACTGGATCCTGTCAGATCCTCCAAGTCCTAAGGTTGTGTGAGCCCAGCAGTAATCCACAGTAAGATCTAAGTGGTACATCTGGATCTGGGAAGGGCACAAACAGAGCCACAGGCACGAGGAAGCTGCAGGAGCAAATGGCCCGAACGCCTGTCACCCACTACTGTTGCACCGGCACCTCTCCTTCAGCCCACACCCATGGCTACAGGAGGAGACGCTTATAACCTTTGGATGGAAGCAGGAAAAGACTGAGCTCTGTTTACAGATGGGTCAGCTTCATGTGTGGTCGCCAACCCAAAATGGACGGCTACTGTGCTCTACCTTCACTCGGGGTCATCCTCACCCAGAACCCACCTAACCCCCTCTCTCAGGCTCCACACGTTTAGATGGTAGGGAATTCGGGAAAATATCTTTTTTAAATGTGGTAAGATACATATAACACTTACCATTTTAACTACTTTCAATTGTACAGTTCAAAGGGATTGAGGCCATTCACCTAATTGTGGAATCATCACCACTGTCCATCTCCAGAACTTTTTCATCTTCCCCAGCTGAAACCCTATACCCAATTAACACTAACTCTCCATTTCTCCCTTCCCCCACCCCTGGCAACCACCAGGCTACTTTCTGTCTCTGTGAATATGACTACTGTAAATACCTCCTATAAGTGGTATCATACAATATTTTTATGACTGGCTTATTTCAGTTAGCAAAACATCTTCAAGGCTCATCCATGTTATGTCATGTGTCAGAATATCCCTCCTTTTTAAGGCTGAATAACATTGCACCACATGTATATACCTCATCTTGTTTATCTATTCATCTGTAATGGATATGTAGGTCACTTCCTCCTTTTAGCCATCATGAATAATAGTGCTATGAACATGGGTGTACAAATATCTGTTTGAGTCACTGTTTTCATTTCTTTGGGGCATATACCCAGAAGTAGAATTGCTGTATCATGTGGTAATTCTATTTTTAATTTTTTGAGGAACTTTCATACTATTTTCCATAAAGGCTACACCATTTTACATTCCCACCAGTACATAAGGATTCCAATTCTCCACATCCTCACCAACACTTGTGTATATTGTGTGTGTATATATATATATATATGTATATGTATAATATATATATATGTATAATATATATATATATATACATATACATATATATATATCACTGTGGTTTTTATTTTAATTTCCCTAATGATTTCCCTAGTGATAGGGAGCATCTTTTCATGTGCTTATTGGCTAAGTATCCTTTTCATTACCAGAAGGACACAAGTTCACCAAATAATGACCAAATGGCCCCATTTCCACTTCAGCACACTCTGTGCAGACAGCCATGATGCACTCATCTTGGAAAGAAACAGGGAGGTATTTAAGGGAGGTGGAGGAAATCTTAACCCCACATGTGCTACAGGCAAACCAAGCCCAGCAAATCATTAGAACCTATCTCTACATCCTCATGGTTGTGAGGCCACCTCAGCTGGCTCAAAATGGTGTTAGTCTGTGAAAGATCAATTTCTCATGACGAAAAAAAACAAAACTGAGGTCAGAAGAGAGGCATGAACAAAGGCTTATATGCAACAGCTGTTGTGTCTCCTTCCCACTCCAGTCAAAAGCAGCCCACTACCTTTCTCCCAGAAGCTCAGCACAAAATGGGGATTCTCCCACTCCATCATATCCAACACGCAATAATCACTTCCACAGCCAGTAGATTCCATTTGTGACACGTATCATGCCTCCTTCCTGTCCCCTCAGGCTTGTCCCCTCTCCCCACAGCACATTTGGAGGGATACCATTAGAATTCCAAAGCAGAAACTGGCTCAGTGCTCACTAATCTCATTTCCCCTGCCTAGACCCATGGGAAGACCACATTTTCCAGGCTTCCTTGCAGTTACACTGGGGCCAGGTGATATGGGTTGTGGGTAGAAATTATATATAGGATTTTCAATCTCGGCCATGAAACTCTCAAACAATTGCCCACACTCTTCTTCCCCTCAGCTTCAACAGTGGAGGCAGTGTATTGAAAAAGCAACACAACAAAGTGGAAGAAGTCCCTTTTACCTTCATCACTGCCTGGGGCAAAGCTGCCAGAAAAGCCCCTCAATGCACATCAGACAGTGATGTGAGTGAGAAATTACCTTTTTTAGGTCAGCCCACTGAGAGTTGAGGGTGGTACTCATTTCCACAGCATAACACAGTCTATCCTGACAGATACAGATCTTTCCATCTTACCTGGAAAAAGCGAGTCCCTGACCAAAATTCCCACCCAGCAGACTTTCAACATTGGCTGGTTCAACTAAGTAGGACTCCAAGAACATATGGTGTTCTACCACAAAGCTAGATTTCACTAAATATCTTCCTGACCTAACTATAAAATGTGAACATGGAAAGTTCAACTCATAGAAATAGAAAATAGAACAGTGGTTTCTAGGCGTTGGGGGGGCAGGAAATAAGGGGAGATGTCAGTCAAAGGGGGTAAAACTTTCAGAGGAGCCTGGGTGGCTCAATCGGTTAAGTATCCAACTCTTGATTTCGGCTCTGGTCATGATCTCACAGTTCGTGAGATCCAGTGTCAGGCTGTGTGCTGACAGTATGGAGCCTGCTTGGGATTCTCTCCCTCCCTCTCTCTCTCTGCCCCTCCCCACCTCTCTCTCTCTTTCAAAAGAAATAAACTTAAAAAAATTTTTTTAAAAGGGTACAAACTTTCAGTTATAAGATGACTAAGTTCTGGGGATCTAATGTACAGTCTGGTGACTACAGATAAAAATACTGTATTATATATTTGACATTTGTTGAGAGAGTATATCTTTTCTCACCACATATACACACACATACACACAGTAACTATGTGAGGTGATGGGTGTGTTAATTAATTTAATTATGGTAATCATTTCACAATGTATATGTATATATCATGTTGTACACCTCCAATATATACAATTTACCAAAAAGTAGACCACAATAACCACAGAATATAAGTGTTTTATGTTCAGTGGCATTTTATTTTTTTTTTAAATGTTTATTTATTTTTGAGACAGAGACAGAGCATGAATGGGGGAGGGTCAGAGAGAGAGGGAGACACAGAATCCGAAACAGGCTCCAGGCTCTAAGCTGTCAGCACAGAGCCCGACGCGGGGCTCGAACTCACGGACCGCGAGATCGTGACCTGAGCCGAAGCCGGCCGCTTAACCGACTGAGCCACCCAGGCGCCCCACAGTGGCATTTTATTGATTGAACTGGACACACTCACATATTTACCTAGAAAACAATTCTGATACTGCTGTGTACTACATAGAAAATGTGCACCACCTGACTTCACTATACCAATGGTGGCCACAACCTGTCCCCTTATGAATGTGCTTCCCCAACTGACATTAAAATCAACCCAGGGGCGCCTGGGTGGCTCAGTTGGTTAAGCGTCCGACTTTGGCTCAGGTCATGATCTCACCCAGTTCATGGGTTCGAGCCCCGTGCCGGGCTCTGTGCTGACAGCTCAGAGCCTGGAGCCTGCTTCAGATTCTGTGTCTCCCTCTCTCTCTGCCCCTCCCGTTTGCCCTCTGTCTCTGTCTCAAGAATAAATAAACATTTTAAAAAATTAAAATCAATCCATCCCCATGGAAATGCAAACAGTTAGAACCAGGCCTCCATGAACTGCTCACATTCAGAGTCTGTCTCCATTCATTTCCAGAATGCAACAGCTTAGCTATAGTGTTAAATTAATGACACACTTTGTAAGCAGAAAAGATCAATTGAAAAATTACTCATAATTTGTGACAAATAATCAAATGAAATTCATCACAAAAAATGCCAAGAACATTTGAAAGACCATGACAAGCTCAGAAACTTGGGTTCAGATGGAGGAGCCACGAGAGGAAGAGGTGAGTGTGGTCTAGAGTGGCCAGAGAAGATGGTGACACAGAGAAGGTGGACTTTGCAAAACAAGTGGTGTGCCACAGTAACAAAAATATAAAGTACGTGCTGTCCCCCTTGTGATGGGGCAGCACGTGGTAAAGCTATAGATCTCAGACACTGGAAAGTTGTAAACCCACATTATGCAACGGCAAAACACAACTATCACTAAGCTTATGGCTTTAAGGGAAATAGTTGGAAAGAGCCAGAACATTACTATGTGCTGGTTGCTCCTCCCCACATTTAACAAGGGATAACAAAAAGATATGGGCTGAGGAAAAATATTGGCTGCTTTGCAAACAAAAAATTAAAAGAAATAGAAGCCAGAAATCAGAACACACCTGCTATACCCCAAATAGTAAAAGATAAGACTGAAACGTACTTGGGGGTGCCTGTGTGGCTCAGTCGGTTAAGTGTCTGACTCTTGGTTTTGGCTCAGGTCATGATCCCCCAGAGTTGTGAGATGGAACCCTACTTTGGGCTCCATGCTGACAGCACGGAGCCAATTGGGGGTGCTCTCTCTCTCTCTCTCTGCTCCTCCCCAGCTCTCTCTCTCTCTCTCTCTCTGCTCCTCCCCAGCCCTCTCTCTTTCTCTCTCTCTCTCTCAAAATAAATAAATAAACTTAAAAAAAAAAAGATTGAAACAAACTTTAGGTCACCAAGTTCCATTAAGATTTCTCAGTTAAGCAAGAAAACTCAATCCTGCAGCATAGAATAAATTAAGGATGCCACTGTCCCACCCACGCCTATTGTTTTGGATGGTCTCAAGGTAGCTGCCATCATGCTGAGAGACAAAAGAATGAAAAAAAATAAGCAAATAAATAAGGCTGGCTTAACAATTATATCTAGCAAGGAACTTTGGGTGAAGTTATGGGCATATGAAACCATAAATAAGCAAGAAGATCAGAAGCCTGTTAAATCTTTGACAAAATTATATTACCAAGAACACTATAATCCTGGCCTTAAAAAGTGAGGGGGGGGGGGCTGTGATTACTAAGGAATCCTCATATTAAGGAATCCTCAAGCCCCTTCAACTTGTACCAGGAAGAAGCAAGCAAGGAGGGAACCCTCCCCAGTGCCCATCAGCTGTGTTCAGATACAGGGTGATGGGCAGAAAGAAACCTTCCAGAGAATAGAGTGGGGCCATGGGAAGAGTGGACAAGAGAGTTCCTCCCCGAGAGCAGAGTCAGGGCTCATCAAGGGACCTCCCCACAGCTGGCCAGGACTTTCCACAATGGACGGATGTCCACTGGTCTCCACTCCCCACTCTTGTGAACCGTAAAGTTTGCTGTGCAAATGCTGCCTCTGCTCCACTGTTTACACTGGGTGGGGAGGAGGAGGGGCAGATTGCCTGTCTTGGTTCACTGGTTACTAGATCACAATAAGCCTCAGGCAGGCCTAATTGTTCAAATTCCAGGAATTGAACTGGATGCATAGGGAGAGGTGAAGGTGGTCCTAGGGTGAGAAGGGTGTGCACAGACTTCAGGCATCCAAGGAGCAGACTGTGGCAGGGAAAACTAGTTGTCCATCAAGTTATGCAGCCCCTTCTATGCTGTCAAGTCAGGGACTGCGTTTTCCAGCTCATCCCTTGCATTTAAATATGTCCCCACTCTTTCCAAAGGAATGTGCATGGAAGAGATGTATACCACTCTTAGGCTGGGGGTTTTCAGAAGTGGGTATTTTCATCTCCTCCCTCCCTTTCCCCTTCTGGCAGCTGGAAACAGAAGACTCTGAGGCCCCCAGCAATGGTGGAGCGTAAAGACGGAAAATGTCTGGATTCCTGCACTACCGTTTGGAGAAACATCGCCTGCCCACTGGGAGCACCCAAAGTGGACTGTTACATGAGAGAGAAATAAACCTTTACTGTGTTACTAAGGCTTTATTATATTGAGCCATTGCATTGGGACAGTATATGTGAAGAGCTAGAGTTACCCTAACTAAAATGTTAACAGACTGTTTGAAGCAGCACTCTAATTTTCGTGTTTACGGCATACTTTCAAATATTAGAATTTTTGCCAGTACACTTGAAGGGACTACATTCCACACAAATTGTCACACTATTCATTTCAGCACAGTGTCACTGCATGACTAGATCAATTTACTTGCTCTTCTACATATAAAGGAGACAAAGCACTTGTGTTTTGCAATGAACACGTGATCACTCTATAGCACAGATGTGTCATGATGCGATCACTCTGGCAACATATTTTACCATCTGTAAGCTGTGTCACAACACAATATTCCATTCTTGGCCCCACCAGAGTGGGTTACTACAAGTTAATTTTATACCGTGTTCATTGTACTGGCTGCTTGTCTGTAAGGGTTCACAATTCCCTCTCTAGTGTACCAAGGCACACTGATTGAGAACCACTGGCTCAAAGGTTAGAAATACCCAAGCACAACATATTTGAGCCCAAGTATCTCCCATGAGTTTCTCCAAGTCCAGGGAGACAGGGTCTCAAAGAGGAATTTCATCCAGAGTACCTCTAGCTTTCACTTGTATAGGGAGGTCTTTCTGTCAAGGTCAACTTTGACATTATGGCTCAAGGTCAAGAGGAACTAAAATTTTTTGTTTCTATTTCAAAGTGTTCAGTGTCTTTGGGGTGGGGGAGGGAGAATTCACTGCTATGCTCACAGCCAATATGAAATAGACAGTAGCCTGGTAGTATGAGTGCAAAATTAGCAAGCATTAAAGATGAGTAAAGAATAACTAAATGTAGAAATAACTAATATGCATAGTAAAGTAGAATCAAACCATCCACACAATTCACTACCCAGCTTAAGATGACTTCAGTTTTCCTGGAGACTTGCTCAGAAGTAAAAGTTATTCAAATCAGGAACTTTCTGAAAGACTCAACTCTTGAATGGAAAACATCAAATGGCAGTTTATGGCCCAAGACTCTTTAAACCCCTCTCCTCAAACTCCTTACTCTGGTGTATTCACCAATCCTAACCTATTAAATCATGATTCTTACCTCGCCCTAACCAAGCTTCCGCACTGAAAGATCCACCTTAAGCTAGACTTGAAATTTTCATTAAATATTCCAGCTATGCTCTTCCCCCAGCAAGATGCAACTAAGACTGATTCAGCTGGCATTGTCTTGTCATGGGAAGCAATAAACTCAGCTCTGCTTATCTACAGGCTGTGCTGGTGATATTTTGGGATCCAGCATTTGGCAACCCAAACATAGGTCCATCGTGGTCATGTTTCTATAACTAACTCACTGGATATCTATGGGCAGGTGTCTTAATCATTCTGCTCATTCATAATAAATCTAGAAGTGCTAAATAAATACATCCCCCTTAGTTATTCCAGACAAGGCTAAGCATGATCTGCTGTGGCCTGAGGCAAAAATTAAATAAGCAAATAACCCATCAACAACACAGGCATTTGTATCAGAGACCAATCACTAAACCCTTTGAGGATTCTTGTAAACATCATTACAAGACAGACACATGCATCCACTCAGGGCAATTAGGAAACAAAAGTCATTTAAACAGAGAAAGAGTCAAAATTGGGAAGAGGTTTGGAGAAAAGGAAATAAAAAAAAAGAATTATATTAGGATGAGAAATCTAGAGTATTAGAGCTAGACCAGAAGAAGTTTTTCAACAACTTTATAAACTGTGCAATCATTTTTCTTCCCCATGGCCAACATACTGAAGCTAATGGTAAAAGCATTAATTTATCATGAGATTTTAAAGATCTCTCTTGTCAGTAATGAAATAAGCATGTGATAGGGTAGCCAGACAGTTATTGTTTATAGGAAGGTTATTATAATAATTAAGATTAATAGCAATTACTTGTGTTTGTGGATTTTTTTTCCTTGGGAAATAACTATAGCCATATTAAATAACTAATTAACATATCTCCATGTCAGGCTACGCATGCATGGATTCACAAGGCCCCCCTTCTTCTCCAGTGTGCCATAACAAAGTAAATAAACAACTAAGCACTGTACAAAAACGAGCTCCCATTTTGAAAGGAAACTTCAGAATTGAACCCGTCACTGGACTGTGGTCAGGGCCTAAAATGGAATCGAGGCTTTCTTCTGGTCACATGCTTTAGGACCTGTTGAGCCCACTGACAGCTGACACAACGTAGATTCTGGACCTCACTGGCTTTTTGTGTGTTTCTGGTCTGTATAGAAATAAATATATATATCTGGAGTGTTATATATTTTATATAATAACTTGAATAATTTTATCTTCATGCAAAATGGGACTTTTTTATTCAGTCACAACACTATAAGAGAAATCTTAAAGCGTTAAGTATTAAAGCCTTAAAGCTATTTTTATTGAACGTTTTCCAGAGCAGCATGAAAATGGATAGGAATGCTTCCTCATATTAGAGCCTTTTTTTTTTTTTTTTTAATGGATGGGCCTTGCCATTTACACAGCTCGGTGCTGCAGGGGGAGGAGGGGTCATGGAAGTCACCATCCTTACCTAGAAAAGGCAGTCGCTCTCTCCAGGAAACATTTGAGGTCATGTGGCTGGTGTCTTTATGAGGGACAAAGGGGAGGGCAGGGCCACGCGTGAGACAGCCGCCTGCCTGGTGCCTGTTGTTGAACAGAAGCAAAACGTGCTGGTAAATGAAGAAAGATGTGGCAGACCTGGGGAGAGGAAACACCTGCTCCCTCCCAAATGGACCCCCCCCCCCCCGCCCAGCTGAAGCCCCTCGGCTGAATTAGGACCACAGGCCAGAGAAGCAGACTCGGGCCAAGGGCTGGGCTGTGTCTAAAGGACAGAGACAAACTGGATAGTGAAAATAGACCGCTGTGATCCAGGACAAACGCTGCCCCTCCCTCCCTGGCCATTCAACTTGCCCCCAGGCACCTCTTTTCTAGTTTCACTGCTTCCTACATACCCACACCCCCCCCCCACACACACACACACATGCATGCTCAGACACACCAACACACACACGCACACTCACACAATGCACGCGGATACATGCTCACACACCAGTATGCTCACACTCTCACATCGACGCACACACACTCAGCCATCAACTACAAATGTGCACAGACTTCCATTTCTCCCTGTCCCCTCACTTTCAAACTGGTAAATTATATTCATCCCGCAGTAAATGTGTGTTCCTGTGGATGGGAGGAGCAGGGGAGGGAGGCAAGATGAGAAGAAAATAAAAAGTATTTATTGAGCCAGCTCAGAGAGAGTCTCAGTGCTTGGGCTCTGGGCTCAAATAAGATGACCAAGACCCAGCCCCTGATCTTCCAGAAGCCACATCGATTCTGCTGTAAGGGAATCACCTGCTTAGTAAAACAACAGCTAGCACTTTGCAACTTCTGAGCTGAGGAAGGATCTTGGGAGGCGGCTGGGGAGAGAGACCCACCGCCAGCTCTGCCTGCCTCAGGGAGGCTTCACCCTGCATGCACACCAACCAGCCCAGGACCTTCTGGCATCCCTGGAGCAGCACACATCCCCTTGGCCTCCCTAAGTTCAACTGAAATGACTCATTCACAAAGTCTCTACTGCACACTGAGAGAATGAAGCCAGTGAACATGGAGGGAGAGAGGGGGAAGTGTCAGGGCACAAAGTTCACACACCCAGGAATCCAACCCATGCCGGCCAACTGCCTCCCAGGGAAAAATGGTCACTCTGAGAGCCACCTAGGGGTCATTCCCTTTGAGGGTCTTGCCTCATAGAATAACCCCCATTCAGGGTGAGACCCATCCCCTATATTCAGGGTATATAGGCTAGTTCCCTGAAGGGCCACAATGTCACAGAGCCTTAGCCCACACCCACCCTGGAGAAATGAGGACTACGTGTGCCCCCATCTGAAACACAGCAAAAGGAAGATCATGGAGATCACAGGGCTGGGGGGGCGGGGGCGGGCAGCAGCTGACATTTGAACCAGTTTGGGGCCCAAGAAGGATTTCTACAGGTGGAGATCAAAAGGAGGGATGGCATGTAAGGGACATATAAAGACTGTGAACAGAGGGATGGAGGTAGAAATGCAGAGGATGTTAACAAGTTTCAGGATCCAAGCAGAAGGGGGAAGTACAAGCATCTGGACAGAAGGCAGGAGGAGCAGGGGTGGGGCAGCTTCTGAAGCCAGAGGAAGTCTGTCATATAACTAAGTACCGAGCCCTCCAGGGTGGTTCACAGATGCAGATGCCACACCCCTGCTGTTGTAGCTGTGACAGTGGGTAAGGTCATCAGAGAGAGAGTGCAGATGCAGGACAGGAACCAGGGGACAGGACCCTGGAACACTAAGGGATGGGCCGGGGTGGGGGGACGGTGAGCAGGTGAATAAGGAGTCTGAGCTGCAGAGGTAGGAGGAAACACAGCAGTGGAGGAGCTCAGAGACTAGGGAGGGAGAAAGCTCAGGGAGAATGTCACCTGGACATAGCTGGTTCTGGTGTCCCCCTCTAACCCATCCTCCAATCTGCTATCACATTAATCCTCGAAAATGCAGTTGGGACCACGACATCCGCTTGCTGAGCTTGCCTCAAAAGACTCTCCACTTAGATGGGCTTTAACGTTCTCTGTGAACTGGTTCTTGCAAAAGTCTCCACCCTCACCCTGTAATCCCTCCTCTTAACCTTAAAAAATAAACTACCAGTTAGTTTACCAGCAAAAATGGGTTTATTTGGAAATAGCGAAGAATTGCAACCCAAGACAAGCAAACTATGGCAAAAACCACAGACGAGTCTGCCCAACAAAGGACAGGAGCATTCTTTTATAGGGGCAGGGGCTTGGCAGAACTGTTACAAACAAAAATCCTCTTGGAGTAACTGGGAGTTCAAAGCATAGTGGCTTCTTATTGGCTGGGTTGTGACAGTCTCCCATTGGCTAGCCTTTGCTGAGGGAGGGGGAAGCCTTTATACTACCTGCTGGGATAGTAAAGTCATATCTAAAGTAGTGTGGACTTTCAAGGTCCCTCTCTTCCTGTTGGATTTGCAATTGAGGTCAAGTGATAGGGTGTGAGAGCTTCCCCTGCCAAACATCCAGACTGCACTTCAGTGAAGATTCCATTTATTAATTTTCGCACACCCACAGAGAAACTCTGCTCCAGCTAAATCATATCCTCACCATTGCCCCTTTCGTCTCATCATTTTTAAAAAATTTTTTTAATGTTCATTTATTTTTGAGAGAGAGACAGAATGTGAGTGGGGGAGGGGCAGAGAGAGAGGGAGACACAGAATCTGTAGTAGGCTCCAGGCTCTGAGCTGTCAGCACAGAGCCTGACACGGGGCTCCAACCCACAAACTGCGAGATCATGACCTGAGCCGAAGTCGAACACTTAACCGAGTGAGCCACCCAGGCGCCCCATCTTCTCACCATTTTTTATGCATGCTGTTCCACCTTCTAGAAGACTTTTCCTGCCTTGACTATCTTGCCTGCTAGAGAAGTGATTGAACGTGCTCCCTAAGTCTGTTTCATAACGTCAACTATAAATCACCCGGCTGCTTGCTACGACGTGTACCTGAAACCAGTCTTTCCTCCAATCACCGAGAATAGATATTGGCCAGCTGATTGTCTATAGCCATGATATGCAATAGCACACCCTCCTGGACATCTAGAAATGTGTATGTGGGAGCTCACATCCTACAGCTTGGAGAATCTGCATGTTCAACTAAAGCCCCGGAACAGTGGTCCCCCAGTGGCTTGAAAATCCTGTTGGTTTCTGTCTGGTTCTTCACTGTCTCTCTGGTAGAAGAAGGCTACTGGCACATACAGGGGGGCTCCGGCTACCTCGTGGAGAAATCAGAGCACTCCCATGGAGCTCTTGGCGATCTCCCGAAGTGAGGCCCAGTCTCAGAATTAATAAAATGCAAGTATGACTGTGTTGCTCTCGGCTCTGACACAGGCTGGGAATCCTTATCAAACAAACACCAGCCTGGGAGGAGAGGTCACTGTGGATATTCCAGCGCTAACATTCAAACGTTAATAACTTTACCGCGTAGATTAATTTTAAATGTCAGCCAGCGTGGCTGTGTAAAGCTAAGGCGCTCGGGAAAAACGTACATTCTCGGGCTTCCTGACAGCAGCAGCACAGGCCGTGTTTGATCACTAGCGGGGTGGGCAGGATCAGAGGAGAAGAGGGTGTTTCTCTAACAGTCGCTGCCCCTGCAATGCAAACATGACAAATAAACGGCATCGGAACGTGTCGGCCGCCTAGTTTCTCAAGCAGGAAAATGGCCGGACTGACAGTAATGAGATTTCACACAGAACCACAAGGCTGTGTGAGGGCCGAGACCTTGCGCAGGATGCCAGGTGCCCCAGCCCAGACAAATGTGTGCACGTTGGTTAAGAGCCCCTGCAAAATAGCATTTGTAGGAAAGGCGACGGTGATGCACGGCCCATGGGTCCCGCACCAGGCAGGAGGCAGAGCTGGGCCCCGCTGCCCGGAAGAGGTCTGGAAGGCCCCAGGAGCCCCAGCCGGGGAAAAGGCTTGAAAGGAAAAGAGAGGCGAGGCAGAGGCTGCCGGAGGAGCACGGAGGAAGGAACAGATGCCGTGCACAAAACCCACCCAGGGCTGCCAGGCTTGCAATTAAAAATTCACATATTTTGGACTGAAATTCTCATATTTTAAGAGAACTTGGGCAAAATCCTCCTCCCATCAATATTAGCAATGCAAAACCGGCAGTCAAGACAGACCCAAATTATCATCCATTTTGCAAAAAGGATGAAAATTGTATAGCGCGGAGTCCAAAATTCTTCAGCGAAAACAATCATTAGAGCGCACCTGGCAGCCCTTGGTCCCGCCCCCACCTCCAGGCTCCAAGGGACACAGGACAAGAGTACCCACCCTCTCCCCACAGAGCCCTGGGCTGCAGATCTGGGACTGTCACAGCGGCCACCAGTCACCAGGGGCTCTCGGGATTCTCTTTGTTTGAAAGGCCACCCGTTTTTGGATAAGTGTGCACACTGAATTCGGGGGGCACTAAGCAAGACACAGCGAAAGGGCAAAGGTATAAGGCATGCCAGGAATGCGGGCACAAACACTGTCCCAGGCAGGATGCACCTGGATTGGGCTCCTGGTGTGCAAGCCAACAAGTGGGGTAAGAGAGAGGGAAAGAGAGGGCCCTCATGGAAAACTGTAGGCTCCTAGAATCCAAAGTGAAACCCCCAATGAGCAAAGTCTGGCATAGGGCTGAGCACACATGACAGCCAGTGAGTCTCTGGCGAAAATCTTTGAGGTCCTACCTCCAAAAACTAATGGCAAATGTATCTTGTTGCCTTCTTCTCCGTTGCCTCCAGAGTGATCTTCCACAACTACCGATCTCTTTAGGTCAAGTGGTCACCACTGCAAATGGGACCAACTTTCAGCTCCAGCCAGGCTTCCTGGGGGCTGGTCCAAAGCAGCAGCCACTGCTGGGCAGGCTAGGATACAGAAGGTAGGGAGGAAAGAAGCATGATGGGGAGGAAGTGGTCTCACCAAATAATAAATGTGTTTCTACATGTAAATATTATATTTATTAAAGGTCTGTCAATGCAAGTGTAATAAAAATGTAAATGGATGCTGAATTCCAGCAGCACATTGCAAGGGCTAGCGGGAGCCTCAGTTACAGTACCCAGGATGGGATGGACCTTCGCGATGTTTGTGGAAGCTGATGCAGAAGCAGGAGCTGTTGGAATAGCGTTAGGATTTGCAGCAAGTGCTACCTCTTACCAGGGTCAGCAGGGCTCCCAAAGAGTAGCTGAAGAGGCAAGATTGTACAGGGCTTCCAAGGGGGTCTCTAAACATCTTAGGTTCAAACCCGCCTATGGCTTTCTAGCATTAAGAACTTAGGCAAATCACTTAATCTCTCTGACCTTCAGTGTCCTCACCCCGATAAAATCATAGTATGTACTTCTTAGGTTTGTGGTGAGATTTCAGTGAGGTGATTCACACAATGCATTTAGACCACTGCCCCATGACTCAATAAAGTTCTTTATCATTTTTAGAATTAGGAGACTAAGACCAAGGAGGAGGAAAATCTCATCCAAGGTCACACAGTGAGCTGGTGGCAAAGCTAGAACCACAACTCTGGTCCCCAGGTTCTCCCTCCTGACTCCTTCCCCACGCCAGCCTCCTTTCCCTTGCTGCAGAGTCTGCAACAGAAACATTACATCAGGAGCCAGAAGACAATAAACCTAATTGGGCCATTAGGACCAGTCACTTCCCTCTACATCGAGCCTTGGGGATGTTACAAGTGATCAATATAATAAATAATGTTGCATAGTCTGGGGCACCTCTCAAGGGAGCATCTTGGAAACCAAGAAGAGAAAAAGACTGAGATCATAGCAAGAGATTCAGAAAGAAAGCAAGACCTCTGAGCACTACTGAGTTTTCCCCTTACCTACCTTGCCTTGCTCTGTTCCAGACACAGTGGGAAGAGGGTCGGGGAAGGAAATGCCAAAGGCCAACAGGTAACCCAGGTGCTTCAGGTTTTGTAGTTCCACGTTTTCATTACCCAATGTACACCTTCCAGTCAGGCCACCAATGCACAGACACAGTTCACAGGTAATGATGGCAAGGCTTTGGTGATCTCAGCCACAACCAAAGGCTTCCTTCTCTGAAAGGAGAACCTTAAATGCCTGAGGATATTTCACAGTGCCCAGCCACACGTTCAGTGGCAGCCCTCAACCTCAAGGGCATTCACAGGCTCACCAACATTCAGAAACATGCAGACACATCTGTGCTGGATAAATGTTTCTCTAGTTTCCTAGAATAACTTTGGATTCAAAGGGCATCATTTTGACTTACAAAACCAGGTTGGAGGAAGAAAGGTGTCCTCTGGGAATCCCTAGCAAATCAGTAGGAGCTAACCAACATACCAGAAAATCTGAGATTTCCACACATTTCCCTGGACTTCACTGCAAGCCATGGCCATGACCTAAGGGCACATAGTAAAGGTTCTGAGAAGCTGGGGTCACAGATCCACAAATATCCCCAGTGGACACACAGTCCAGATATTATTGGAAGTAAAATGGTTGAACTGGAACCCTTTGTGTGTTTCATGCTTATGAAGATCTTCACTGGCGTACACGAGAACTGATATCACAACTATGTCTGCCCAAGGAAGAATATATTGTAAGCTTGGACCTCAATCAGAATGTGGGGTCATTCATCCAGTGAACACAGAGCATTTAGGTAGGTGTGAGGCATTGCAATATCGAGCCAACAGGCAGACAAGCCACTGTCTGGTACCAAAGAGGGTAGGTCACGGCCATGTGCAGAGGAGACTCAAGGGATGCACAGCTCCTCAGCAATATAACAACAAAGATTTAGTTCATAAAGGACCTCTGAGAAAGTGCAGAAGCAGGGACAGAGAATTTTCTCCAGGTCAAAACCCCGAAATGCAGAGCTGATCGGATGAGAACAGCACAAAACACTCAGGAGGAATGAAGAATGTTAACTAGACCAGAGCAGAGGTTCTTACCTAAGAGAGAAGGAATTGGAATTAGAATTAGTAACCAGACCCAATGTATTATCATTTGTTGTATTAATCATGCTTGTATTTCCTGTCTGGTAACCATTTCTAGATCCTTTCATTACACTCTTCTTGACTCATCTCTATTAATATCTTCATTGAAAGAACTCCTCCACATACTGCTGTTGACAAACATGTGACTTAGGTGAGCCCTGACATCACTTCAGCATACTGTTCCCAGACAAGCAAAGCCAGGGATGGACCTCCTTAGAGAAAGCTAGTTAAGTGAGGGCTCTCTGTCTGAGAGCCCTCCACCACCCACTCACAGGAGCCTGCTGACACATCTATGAAAGAGGATCCCTGCAGACTGAAATCCTCTCCCACATCTTCTCTTGGCTCCCTGCCCCTCCATAGAGTGCCTACTCCCCATGACCACGTGTCTCTGAAATCTCCAGGCCATACCTACTGGAGTAAACGAAGACCTCCCAGGGAAGGGACAAGCCAGGAAGCGAGGAACAAAAGGCAGATCTTTGAAGTGCTGAGTTTCCTTTGTTATTCCCCAG